>NC_082708.1:116997941-117297941 GCF_030144855.1 Hypanus sabinus
AAGTGCATTTGTTTAATAATAAATTACATTTATGGTTGCGCTATACTTCTCTTGAAAATTTCCCCAAGACTGATATCTACCCAATAGGGCTCAAAAAACAGGGTATTCACAAATGCTCAAGCAATAACCAATGGTCAGCAACAAGCGGCAAGAACCATAATAAGAACACAAGATGTTAAAACTGTTATAAGGTACTCCCTCCAATACACTTAAATACTCAAACAGTCTGCTGTAGCATGTTAATAATGATCAGAGGATGCATAAGTACTTGGTCCAAAGCAGGGTTTCCCAACCTGGGGTCCACCGACAGCTTGCTAAATGGTATTGGTCCATGGCATAAAAAAGGTTGGGTACCCCTGGCCCAAAGGAAGAAAACTGATATGTTTCCCTACTTGGAGCTGCAGATACCTGAAGAGAATTGGTACGTTTTGGATGGACAATTTTCTCATAGTTCAGATGACCATTACATCTGCAATGGTAATAGCTTTCCAATGCGCCAAGCACATGATCAGAATCTAATTTTGTTCTAACAACCAAAACTATTAGAAACCAGATGAGCAGGACAAAGGTCTCTTAGAAAATCGTACTCAAGATTAGATGAAGAAAACACTGCTTTTGTGCCCACACTACTTGAGCAGTTTAATTCAACAAGTTCATGAAGTAGAACTTAACACTATACAATACTTTACAATAATAACTTTAATTTTCATTAATGAACATAACCCAATGAACTAATTCAATGAGATATTTAAATGATAAATTGTCACAATTATGTCAACATAGGTGGAAATGTTTATGTCTAGTCTAGCACCCGAGAGCAAATATCAAGATTATTGATTGGTTTAAAGTATTTATAAACCATTCAATTCTTCTTTGATCTGCAAAAAGTCATAAAATGTAAATATATTTTACTATTTAAACACACTTATTGCTGATTTTGTGTCCATTTAAAGGGCCTTGAATCCTTACAAATGAGTGGATTCATCAGAAGCTTTACAGAATTGTTATTGAGAGTTGGACAGGTGTTCTTATAAATTGGACATTGTTCTTATAAAACAATGAGTGCCTGTAACAAAATTAAAAAATACTAATAATCAAAACCAACTAGATCACACAACTTGCGCTTTAGTCTAATCTGATCTGCTGAGTCGGCCAATTTCTGATAAATTACAGTCAGTCTGAAATTACTGAAATTAAATTTAATCTCATATGTTCTAGTATAAGGAAAAATGTACAAAAAAGTTTAGTAAATGATTAGATAGATCCAGCGGGAAAAAACTAACATACATATCATACACACACACATACAGCTAAGATTTCTAGGCTGATGGACCAAGAATAAGCAAAGTAACAGAAAATTCACTATGCACATATGGTAAAACAGATTACAATCAGGTAAACCACAGCCCTATTAGATGGGATACCAGGCTCAATGGGCTGAGTGGCCTCCTGCTCCCAATTCATATTTGTGAGCATAGTATTAATTAACTTTGAAGCTAAAGCATTTGTGTTGAAAACCAAGTTTTGAGATAAATGCAGTTGAACTGAATTCACAAAAGCATGTGCCTGTCTAAAAAAATTATAGCTTTCAAATTTAAAAAAATATCTAGAGTAAGAGAACCAGTAGTGAAATCTAAAACTTAATCCCGTTATCAGCTTCCCCCACAAACGTGAGGAATTTATACCCATGTCAATTTTGGGCATGATTTAATTGTCCGATTCTTTAAGAACCCCATAGCAGTAGAAAGTGATGCACCTACCAAGACGGAAAAGAAGAAAAAAAATCAATGAAATCAACAACCCAAAAGGTGCATTTACTGATGTATACAACACTCCAGACCTTTTCCCCTTCTCTGGTTACACAAAACTAGTAGTGAAAACAATAGAGTTAATCACACCAACAAAAGGAGTGAGCACATGATGACAATCTAATTACTGGATATCCACTTGACATTCATACTCCTCACTAGTTTGTGTAACACCATAATACATTGATTAAACTAAAATGTTATTTCCCTTGGCATAAACTCTTGAAGGAAAAGATGGATACATAACGACCATAAAAGATCACTAGCACCTTGCTTAGCATTAAACATCCACTCCTATGAAAAAGAAAGTGAAATAAATTAGCTCCACTTATTAGCACCATGAATTTGCATCATTGGTGTACCACTGACAGTACTGCTTAACTGAAAACCGGACAAACTTCTTACCTCACCACTCCCCCTCCCCATACACTTGTGCCAGGAACCTGGTGTTCCAGCAGCAAATATCCATGCCTGATCAAGTGACTGTTTATGAGGCCTGTGACTAGGTGTACCATAGTGAGCAATAACAACGTGAGAGCTTACTGTCACTTACACATGTACTGCTGAGCTTACACAAGTATGCATATGCACAGAAACAATGAGAAACGTACTGCAGCACCACAAGCACATTGTATAGCAGCATTCGCAAGAGCAAACAAAATACCAGTTATACCCAAAAAACAATGTTCAAATTACAACTAGCCAATGTATCCTGTTCACCCTGCTCTGCTGGGTGAGAAGCTGACAGTGATGCAGGTGGATGCTTCCCTGGTGTCATGGCTATGGTGGGAAACTTTGTCACATGGTGCGAGCAGAATAATCTGCAGCTTAATGTGAAACAGACTAAGGAGCTGGTGGTGGACTTGAGGAGGGCTTAAGGCACCGGGGACCCCTGTTTCCATCCAAGGGGTCAGTGTGGACATGGTGGAGGATTACAAATACCTGGGGATACGAATTGACAATAAACTGGGCTGGTCAAAGAACACTGAGGCTGTCTACAAGAAGGGTCAGAGCCATCTCTATTTCCTGAGGAGACTGAGGTCCTTTAACATCTGCCGGACGATGCTGAGGATGTTCTACAAGCCTGTGGTGGCCAGTGCTATCACGTTTGCTGTTGTTTGCTGGGACAGCAGGCTGAGGGTAGCAGACACCAACAGAATCAACAAACTCATTCGCAAAGCCAGTGATGTTGTTGGGGTGGAACTGGACTCTGACGGTGGTGTCTGAAAAGAGGATGCTGTCCAAGTTGCATGCCATTTTGGACAATGACTTCCATTCACTCCATAATGTACTGGTTAGGAACATGAATACATTCAGCCAGAGACTCATTCCACCGAGATGTAACGCTGAGCGTCATTCTGACCTGTGGCCATCAAACTTTACAACCTCCCTTGAAGTGTCAGACACCCTGAGCCAATAGGCTGGTCCTGGACTTATTTCCACTCGGAATGCTTAACTTATTATTTAATTATTTATGGTTTTATATTGCTGTATTTCTACACTATTCTTGGTTGGTGCGGCTGTAATGAAACCCAATTTCCCTTGGGATCAATAAAGTATGTCTGTCTGTCTCCATTTTATTCATTAGTGTCATTTCTCGCTTCTTGTTTCTTTACTAAGCACAAGTCCTACCACTTAATGCAACACTGTAACATATTAGATATCAAACAAATTTACACTACTCCATATTTTTCAGATAAAAATCAGCCACAATCATACAGATTTCCAGAATCTGCAGTTTTTCATTGACTGATCAATGTCATTGACTGAAATATATTCACAAATTAAAAGCAAACACCATTACCAATTATATAATACATTTCCTTTCCCAAAGAAGAACATTATGCAAGAGTTGTATATATATTTTTTAAACTTTACTTTGCTGGACTTGGTAGTCCCATACAACCTAAAAGGTTTCAAAATAAAACTCTACCATTAAGCCATCACAAGACCAGTTGACAATAACCAGGAAGTGGAGATGCAAAGCTCAGAGTAAATTTATTATCAAATTTCTTATATGTCACCGTACAAGACACAAGACTATAAGACATTGGAGCAGAATTAGGCCACCTGGCCCATCGAACCTACTCTACCATTTCTTCAGGGCTGATACGCTTTCCCTCTCAAGCTCATTCACCCGCCTTCTCCCTGTAACCTTTCACACCCTATCTAATCAAGAACCTATAAACCTCCGCCTCAAGTAAATACACAATGACCCGGCCTCCACAACCATCTGAAGTCCACAGATTGCAGTTAAAGAAATTTCTCATCTCCATTCTAAAGCAAAGTCCCTCTGATTGAGGCTGTGCCCTCTGGTCCTAGACTCCTCCACCATTGGAAACGTTTTCTTCACCACCACTTTTTCAAGGGCTTTCAATGAGATCCCCCACACCCCATTCTTCTAAATTCCATCAAATTGTTCATGTGATAAGCATTTAATTCCTGGAATTTTTCTTGCGAACCTCCTCTGAAACCTCAGGATATCGTCCTTTCTTAAATAAGGGACCCAAAACTACTCACAATATTCGAGTATTTTATCTCTTGTATTTACAAAGTTTAAGGCACACTAGTGCCTTATAAACTGTGCAAATACAAGAGATAAAGTAACAAATATCGAGAACACAAGATGAAGAATCCTTGAAAGTGAGTCCATACATAGGTTGTGGAAACAGGTCAATGATTGGGCAAGTTGAATAAAGTGATGCCCATTGAATCAAGAGCCAAAAGAATGAGAGGTAATAAATGTTCCTGAACATGGTGGTATGAGTCCTGAAGCTCCCGTAACTTCTTCCTGCTGGCAGCAATGAGAAGCGAGTATAACCTGGGCAGTGGTGGATCCTGACGATGGATACTATTTTCCTGCCACAATGTTTGGTTTCCTTGTGCTCAATAGTGGGGACAGCTTTCTATGTGATGGTCTAGGCCATATCCACTACTCTTTGTAGATTTTTCTGTTCAAGGACATTGGTGTTTCCATACCAGGCTGTGATGCAGCCAGTCAATATACTTTCCACCACACATCTCCAACATTTGTCAAAGTTTCAGATGTCATGCTGAATCTTTGCAAACTTCTAAGTAGAGGCAATGTTGTACTTTCTTTGTAATTGCACTTATGTGCTGAGCCCAGAACAGGTCCTCTGAAATGATTACACTGAGGAATTTAAAGTTGCTGATGCTCTCCACCTCTCATCCCCTGATGAGGGCCGGCTCACGGACCCCTGGGTTCCTCCTCCTGGTCAATAATCAGCTACTTGATCTTGCTGACATTGAATAAGAGGTTTTTGTTGTGGCACTACTGAGCCAGATTTGCAACCTCCCCACCAAATACTGTTTCTTCACAACCTTTGATTCAACCAATGACAGCAGTGTCATCACCAAACTTAAATATGGCACTAGAGCTGTGTTTCATCGCACAGTCATAAGTGTAAAGCAAATAGAGCAGAGGGCTAAGCACACAGCCTTGTGGTGCACCTGTGCTGATGGGGATTGTGGTAGAGATGCTGCAAGGCATGAAACCCAACTAAAAGGAGTCACTTAAAACGAGTGAAAGGAAAAGAAAATTGAAAATAGGATGCATGAACCTGCTCTCAGTGACATGATATTGGATCCATCCTGAGAACTATTTCACAGTAAATTGTAAAATGAGGACAACAGATCTAACAGGCAAATTTAAATCCAAAGTATTCCTTCACATAAAATGGAATTTCAAAAACAATGAAAACTTTATGGATTCATGAATGATTGCAAAGCACTTGGTAAAAAGTTAAGATGGACTGTAATAAAGTTTGCATTAGTGATCCCACCCAAATTCAATCCCAATAATCTCTCCCCACCAGCACACTGAAGTATTAGCAACTAGAATTCAGTAACTGGTTGCATCACCATCCTACTTTTTGTAGGATTTTCTGTTCAAGAGCACTGGTGTTTCCATACCAGATTTGTGATGCACCTGCTGCATAGGATCAGAAAAAGGCCTCAGAGGGTTTCAAACTCTGTCAGTTCCATCATGGGTACTAGCCTTCCCAGCATCAACGATATATTCAAAAGGTGATGTCCCAAAGGCGGCACCCATTACCCACAACATACCCTCTTCTCACTGCTACCATCAGCAAGATGGTACATAAACCCAAAAACACACACCCAACATTTTTGGAATAGCTTCTTCCCTCTGAACCAGCCCATGAACGCTTTCTATTTTGCTCTCAATTTGCACTACATATATCATAAGACACATACAGTACTGAGCAAAAGTCTTAGGCACATGCAAATTCTGTAAAGTGAAGCTGCTTGCAAAAGTGAAGTTTCTAAATATCAAAGTACTATAAAGAGCAACAAATAGTAAAAACTAAATCAGATCAATATTTGATTTAGTTTTTTGTTTACTGATCAGAGTAATTTTTTGATACTTTTTGATTACTTTTGAAATCATCTTTTACAGAAATAAGACTTCTGCACAGTACTGTACATATACACAGTACATTGAAAAGTATTCAGCCTAAAACTATTACACATTTACTGTCTCATTTTCTAAATTTAAAATATATTGAAAAAGAATTTTTGTACAAATCAAAACATTGTGCATCATGACCAATCAAAAGAAAATTTCAAAAACTTGTCAACAATTTACTGAAAATTAAAAACCAAAATTGTGAGGCTGAAAAAGTACTTATCCCCCTGTAATTACCATGCTAACTTTCCTCCAGTGCAATACTGTATATTGCCATACCAAGTGACGAATAAAAATTCTCAGTTAAATTGATCAAAATCCCTGGCTGTAATACTCACTTATGTGAACAAAGGGGGCTGAATACTTTTACAAGGCACTGTATAATATATACACAGTATACGAGTGGTCACCAACCTTTTTAAGCCCAAGATCCCCTACATCGGCTTTAGTGAAAGGCGAGATCGACCCCAGATCGATTAGTTACACGCATGCGCACCGGGGCAAAAAAGACTGGAAGTAAAACCCCACAACCCAGAAGTAAAAATAATGTATAAACACCAGGGGTCACCACCCTTTTTGCACCACGGACAAGTTTAATATTGACAATATTCTTGCGGACAGGACGACCGGGAGGGAGGGGGATGTTAAACACAACCAGAATATAGCGATACTCAAAGCAGGTTTCTTATGTCCAGTCTATTCCGCAATTTAGTTTTCGTGGCTCTTGGCACTTAACTTCTGTCCCGCTTGCTCACGTTTTTTTTCTGCTGAGAAAACTCAACGTGTTTGTCTTTAAGTGCAGGGTGCTTGGACTCAAGATGCCGAAGCAGTTTTGGGGGCTTCATTGCCTCATTAGACAGCCTCCGGGCCCAAACTGCAGCCTCTCACCCGCCCGCCACCAGATGCTTTGGCCAGGTGCTGCTCATCATGGGTGGGGTGAGAGGACAAGGTACAGGTCACGGCGGTCGCAGTCCATCGAGAGTGACCGACCAGCGATGAGTGCGACAGGGCCCACGCCCGACCCCTTGTAGGATCTATCGGCCGAAAAAAAGTTTGTTTCAGTAGATTGCAGTGCGGTAGCTGCTCTGTTACTTACGAAACCCAAATTAGGTTGTCTGCGAATACTTTAGCACTGGCTTCCCCACGAACATTCGGTGTGCTAAACAGGTTTAGATGTGGCGCCCATCTGTCCACTCTCCAGACCGGTAGCAACGGCACTTCTCATCGGCTGCGTGAGGTTGTCACTGCATTTAGATGACTGATGACCTCGCATGTATCCAACAGTGGCATGACAGGGAATGAGGAAATTATACTGTTTCCTCGCGGCCCGGTGGTTGGGGACCACTGAATTACACTGTGTAGTGTTTGGCGGGGGAGCTACACGCATGCACACTGGGCAGAAAGAATGGAACTAAAACCCCGCAACCCAGAAACAATCTCTCAACAGTATTTGTGTATTTTTCTTTTTTTTTCTCTCCGGGATCTACTGGGAAAGCCTCAAAGATCGACCAGTCGGTCGTGATCGATGGTTGGTGACCACTACTGTATACTATATTTAGTTTTTATGTATTACACTTTACTGCTGCAACAAAACAAATTTCATGACACGTCAGTGATATTAAAACTGATTCTGAAACTTCTAAGCTACTTCATCTATTACAGCCATGAAATACGAAGAACTAAAATTTGAAGATTAAAAGTGATCAAAGCATAATTTTAAAATATGAACATAAAGAAAACTACTGTTGAAAGCATACAAGCTGCACTTACACCACAGATTTAACCAAAAAGTGTTAACTTTTCGCAAATGTCAAGCTGTTTGTAGATCAATTGGAAACCAACATGACACCAGGCAAAACAGCAAATCCTCTCTCTCCAATTTATACTGTTGCTAGAACCATACAGCTCACTAATAAGCCTGGCAGAGAGTAATTCAATCTTTCAGATCTGATGTTCACCAACCACTCACATTGTACAGCATTAGTAAAGCACAACTGAATTACAGCCCTGTAACTCACTCCCAGACATTTGTTACCTCGCGTAGAATATAGATACCACAGTGCAGAGAATGACGCATCGGTGTATTGCTCATGATATTTTTCACTTTAAAGGTGGGAATGTATGAGAGTATGGGACCAAGCCTATAGAAGTAAAACCCCCTTGGACAGCAATTATTCAGTTTTCACAGCAAGAGCAAACATTAAAAGCAAAACTATCCTGACCTTCTATCAGTCTGCTATTCCAAATGTCAATTTACACAGGTCAAAGACTTCTCTAAAAATTGTATCAGATCTACTGAACTGGTTTAAACAGGCACTTTTAAAAAAAATCTCAGTAATAATCAAATCTATTGGCCACCCACTGCTCAGAACACTAAGGCCACACCAAACACTTTGATTTCCTGTCCAATCAAATGGTTTAATTACTACATCTGGGATAATGGGCTTACTTCTTGACTTTCACTGACTGACCTGATGTAGACGAGAGTATCATTTTGCACCATTTCTGAGCTGTAAATCAATTGAGGATTTCAAAGAAGGTTGAAGAGCCTGGTAATGATGCTTTCTCTGCAGTCTCTGGGGATTCCACATTACAAGGAATGTACATTATTTATAAAGAGTAGCTGGTGTGTCCATTAAAGCTTTCAGGCTCAGAATAAACAAGAGTGTTTGCATTTCAACCCTGACAATCTATGCTGCACTCTTAAATTTTCTCTTTACATAGCTCCTGTCAATTATAAATTATCAGCTGCAGGCAACCACCCTGTTAAAACAGTTCAGGTAATGGAAATTCACAAATCACAACCAAAAATATGAGATAGGGGTTGAATGTTTGCTCTCACAGAACTTGTGTCAATTTTAATTGTCCCCAAACTTGTATTTCCTGATGCACGTGCAGATGATGTGGCTTCCCATTACACAAAATAGCATTACAAATACGTTTCCAGAAAGATGTTTAAGAGTGTAGCATAGATATTGTTAGGATCACCAGTATTTTTTCTGGGGCTTGCTCAGCATTTCCACTCTACTGAATATCACAGAATTTTTAACCTGAACCATCAGGCAAGACCTCATGTTTACCAAAACAAGGTGACACAATGACAGCCAACAGGCTGAAGCTAGTAAATATCAATAAAATTAAAATTCAAAACCCACTAATTTGTAGAACTAGAATGAACAATCAGTTGCGAACAAAACTTTCACATCAATGTCCCAAAGCTAATGACAGCCGATAAGCACTACTTGGTTACTGTTGCAATGTCACTAGAATCTGGAGACAAACACTGCATCTTCAAATTAGTAGCACAGAGGAGCCAGGGTTATATGTCTCATTCAAAACCATGGCAGCTTAGCAGTTAGCGCGACAGTTACAGCTCCGGGTGGCATTGCTCAGAGTTCAATTCTGACACCATCTGTAAATTCCACCGCTGGAGTCTCTGTCCATCTTCCTTGTGGATGCATGTTTTCAACTCCACACCCCCCCAAAGACTCACCAGTTTCCTCACACAATCCAAAGACATACCAGTTAGTAGATTAATTGGTCATTGTAAACTGGCCCATGATTAAGCTTGGGTTAAATCAGTGGTTGCTGGGCAACGTGGCTTCAAGGTCTGGAAGGGCCTATTCCATGCTGTATCTCAATATATATAAAGCAGCATATCTCAAATAATACCAGATCCACAATACTGCATTGTAAAATCAACGCAGCTGCAAATATTCAGACATAAGAGATTGCAGATATTGGAATCTGGAGTGATAATCTGCTGGAAGAACTCAGCATGTTGAGCATCATCTGTGAGGGAGAAGAAATTGTTGACATTTCGGATGCTCTGAAAGAAACCTGAACACTGAACCTCAAACTCAAAAAAAACACCAAAATCTATCAATTAAACCACATATGTGGGCATTTCAGCTTCTGAGAAGTTCTGACACAACCTCATTTTAGTGGTAAATGTAGAAAACTGACCCAATAGAAGGAAAAACAAGAGAAAATGAAAATAAGCATGGTTGACATTTTGGGCCGAAACCCTTCAGCAGGACTCTGGCGGGTCTCACTCTGAAACACTGACTGTCCTTTTTTTCCACATTGATGACCAGCTGAGTTCCTCCAGGATTTTGTATGCATTCCTATAGAAGAGTTTAGTACATCTTCCTTACTTTTCATAACTTGTCACACCAGACAGTCAGCCATTCTTGGCTGGCGTGTAGTGTCAGGATTGGTCTCCTTTCAAATTAACCGGGTCACGATATGAACGTTCCTGACTCGACCCAGGTTTTTTTTTTTAAATGAGGCCGAGCGGTTAGCTCGATGCTCAACCCAGCACGGATGGAAAGTGTGCTTGGGGAGAGGCTGACTGGGTTTGAACTTGGGAGCCTTCGCTTCCGAAGTCCGGCACCAATGCCACTGTGCCACCAGCCGGCTATCTTCCTTACTGATTGGTGCTTACAGAACACCTTTCACTGTCTGATCTCACACTAGACAGCTTCAGTGGGCTCAGACTAAAGCAAGACATGTACATCCACAAGGAGAAAGTTATGTTTCTTAACATTGTCTTCCTAGAAAAAAAACATTTTAAATAGTGTTAAGTACTTTCAACATACATTTTATTCCTAAAACAATTCCGCAACAATATTAAAGGGAATACAAGATTTTACCCTGTCTACTAGTCTTTCCAAGATGGATTTGATGTTTAATTCTATCTCCTAAACATACTCAGTCATTGGGACTAGTTCAAAAAAGGATAAAAAAATGTCTAAGACACAAACTGGTCTGAGAAATTCCTGTCCTACATACCCAAAATACAGATACTACACCCCAACCAAGATCAACTGATAACAATGAATGGCAGTCTGGTTGATTTTTCCTCAATAAACATTACCATATATTCCATCTTTACAGGTGGAAGAGTGCAGATGACCTAAAAGAAAACTTAAAATTATCCTGGTTTGTTTCGCTCATAGCAATACTACAATTGTACTTTCTCAATGTACAGACTAAAATTTGACGATTCATACATCCAATATATTGTCAACCATGAATCAACTGATGTCATTGTCTCCTGAGATAAAGTCACAAGTTTAAAGTCCCATTTAACTGACCCAAGCCCAAATTCTGGGCTGACACCTTATTGAAGTAACAAGAAAGTTCCACTTCCAAGGCAGAATTTAGAAAAGAACATTCTGGCCAACATTTAAGATGCAACAAACACTAAAAACTGATTACCTGGTCATTATCTCATTACTATTTCAGAACACTTGGGCTACGTCCACACTACACCAGATAAGTCCGTAACTGAAGCTTTTTCTCTTCGTTTTTACCCTCCGTCCACACTAAAACAGTGTTTTCATCCCCCGAAACCGGAGCTTTTCAGAAATGCTTTCCAGGGTGGGTATTTTTGAAAACGTTGCTCGGGCAGATCAGTGTGGACAGCATAACCAGAGAAATTTGAAAACTCTTATCAGACAGCAGCGTGCTACTTCATTGTTTTCTTGATCACAACCTAACAATTTCAGAACAGACAGCAATGAGACTGAAGCCAGAAGAGTTAGAAATTCTTTGACCCATAACTTACTGAATAAATAAGTATACTCACTTTGCCCTGTTTTCTGTCCTTGCTCGTATGAAGGTGGTTTACTTATTTATACAAGTACTTCTCTGACAATAGATGCGTAACAGCCTAATGTAACATTGTATGGAAATACCAGATAATACTGATGCAGGCATTAAAACATTTATACATTTAACAAGGTGCTTTATTAATGCAAAAGAGTTAGTCAGTTTTTCAATGTTTGTCGTCAGCCGGGTCAATCTGTCCGTGAACTCCCTGTCGGTTGCCTCCATACACTCCAGTATTTGTTTTTTTTTACTTTTAAGTTCTCCTGCACAACAGCCAACAGCTGTCCGTCATTTTAAGTTTTTCTAGTCTGTAACTACACAAACGCGCACTTTTACGGCGAGATTCAACACCAGACACGTCGCTTGTTTTCAGTAATGTGTCCTGCACATGCCCAGTAGGAGGAGATTCGCCAAAATCTCCATTTCAATGTGGACAGAGGTATTTTCAAAAACGCATAGTACGGACGCCTATCATTTTTATGTGAAACCGGTGTTTTCAAAATTATCCGATCTAGTGTGGATGTAGCCTTACTGCCTAGTTATTTAGCAGAAATACTTCAATAGCAAGAGTGCTTTCAAACACTGAAAGGCTTGATGTAGAACATATCTTATTTGCTGCAAAAACTCTTTTACAAACTCACTTGCACCCAATACAGAACAAGAAGTCTTCGTTAAAGATCAAACCTCCTGCCATTAGGTTTGCCACACGGTGGCAAAGATGCAAAATGACACTCCCCTTCTTCTATAAACTATAGTTTTAAAACTCAATCTTTTTTCACTTTTCCCTCAGTACTACCCAATGAAAGGAGGAAGGTGACAATATGAGCAAAATGAGGAAAAGTGACATAGGCACTATACAATAGCAGTTTACAAACTAAAGGGAAATGCATCACAATTCCACATTCAGTAATAATTATCTGCCGCCCACTGAAATCTATTTGTTTTCATTTACACCAAAATCCTGAGATAAATCCTCTTCTAAGACCCAATATGGTTCAGCTTAAAAAATATTCTGTGGGGAACTCTTTTTTTTAAAAAAAATTCAGATCAAAAATCAGAATTTGACAAAAATGTTCCCCAACAGTAATGTCTATAATACCTATCAACTGAAATGCGTTTAATTCGCATTCATTCAGCAGTAATAAGACTACACCTTCAAGGGTCTCAATACCAAATTCAGTTATCTTTTTAGTTAATAACAAGTAATGAATTACTCACCATTGTAATGAAGAACCAATGATGCCACTCCATCAGCATTTTCTAGCCAAGTCATAATCTTTGTACAAAATCCAATTATCCATATTCATTTGAGAATTTTATCAGCCAGCCTGAGATGATGCTTTCAAATTAGGCACAGCCACGCAGATAGAAAGACTGCACCACCAACATCTGGCTTGCTATACTTAACCAAAACTGCTTTTCTACTGCCCATTCAACAAGCAACTTATCTGCTTGCAAAACCTATACAAACCCAGTAGAGAAGGGAATGCATAAGCACAATTACTACAATGTACACTGTAATCTTGTTAAATGCCCAAAATTAATCTAGGTTTCAAAAGTTACTGAAGACAAAGTTTGCTGTTAAGAAAATACGCCATGACAATAATACAACATTAATTACATAAATAAAAAAGGTCAGAGGATATACAGATTTATCAATTACAGGGTGAAATTGATGCCAATGTGCATATGAACTGTAGATCAGCTTAATAACTTGGTCAGAGACTACCTACTATTTAAACATAAACCAACATTTATGGGTTAACATTTTTAAAAATTAACAGGGTTCTGGATCAGCTACAGCATGAACTGGCTTTGTGGCTGTGGACTAACTTTCGTGAACTTTAGTTCTGAGTAAGTGTTATTTGTTTACATTTTTATTGTTTGTACAATTTGTTCTTTTTACACACATTGGGTGTTTGAAGGTCTTTTAAAATGGGTTCTATTGGGTTTCTTTGCTTTCGTGGCTGTCCGTAAAAAGACAAATTTCAAGGTTGATATAGTATACATTGATAATAAATGTACTTTGAAATTTAAGGATGTAACATTAATAAAACAATTGGGAAGATATTTTACAACAAACTGTTGAACTCAGAGTGCAGGAAGAACATAAATGAGGGTGAAAGGTACTAATAGTGAGAGGATACAATGAAAAAAAACAACACAAGGACAAATTTCCTGTCCTTTCGGTAACTGAATCCCTGCCTTGAACTGATTCCTGTCAAAGTGCCAAAAAGGATGCTTGGCAGATAATGCACTACCACATGCAAAAAAAAGGTCCTCAATACAGATAAAGGAAATCTACTGAATACATTACATCGTAACGTAAATGTTAATTCACACTAGACATTTCGGTCACTGCATTGATTTGCAGTTTAGACAGACATAAAAAAATCAAAACCTCTGTTATTTTTGGATATAAGATTTTCATACAAATTCAAAAGACTTCAAGAACTATATTCTATACTTACTATATTCTATCATATTCAGATAATGTTCAAATATTCATCATTTAAATTCGATCGCTTTACAACACAGGTATTCTTTAAGGAATATTTACTTAAAATGTTCTTCATCGCAGCATTAGACTAAATGCTTTAATTACAAGTATAAATGTGGCGCATCTTTGATACTTTGCGTTTTACTGGATGACCCGTGAAATGGAAATTGAATCAAGATGATTTCACAGGATTTATATCAAAGCTGGATATAAACGAATCACATTCAAAACCTGTTTCATTTAATAAAGTACATAAATGAAATATGATCAAAAAGATAGGATTCTTAAAGCTATAAAGCAGTACTTGCCGCACAACCAGAAACTGTTAAATGCAAATGAAATCATTCAATGCATTAGTTTACATCGTTGGAGACTGGAGTGAGTGGTTGTTACAACTCTATTCCAAAAATGTAAAAAAAAATCTATCCTTTCTTTTAACTTTCAGGAGGGAAAAAAACTTTCGCAGCAGCATTCACGATACTGGAGCTAAAATATAGTTACACAAAGGAACCAACAAGCGAATTCAGCAGCTGGAAAGCGGGGAGTGTTGAAAGTAAAACGAAGTTTCCCCGGAGATCAGCTACATTCCACCCCCGGCCTCTGGATCCGACTACTTTTTGCCCCTTTCCCCGGTGACGCCATGTTGGTCGAAAAGTACTTTTTGGAAAAAGGAGGCACAAGAACGCGGCAACTTTCCTCGTTCAGAAGGTTTAGCACCCCCGCAGAAAGAGAGCAAGCGGGAGCCGAAAGCGCGACGAGGAAGCGGCGATTGGGGGGGACGGTCGGTACCGGGCGAGTTACCTGGGCCGCCGAGGCTGCCTGCCCTGGGCCACCTCCACTCCATATGCGGCTCGATCAACAAGCTGCGCAGCGCCGAGCCCGGCCCGGCCCGGCGTCAGCCAGCCTGCGCCTCTTCACCGCGCCCGCCCTGTAGCAGCCCGCGGCAGCGCCGCACTACTTTCCCAGGAGGAGCTGGAGCCTCTCCGATCTCCCACCCATCCCCGACCTGGCAACGCTGCCCGGCCTTCCCAGTACCTCCCGCGCTCTTTCCTTTTGCACTTCGTTCATTAGTTATTTACATGGTCCTATTATTGTTCTGTGCGCATTATTGCTAATTTTCCATTTATTTTCCAGTACAGAGTTCTTTTTAATTAAGCACCATTACATATAGAAATTACCGCCGGAGGCTTTAACAGGCTGAAGTTTAAAATCAAATCTGTGTTAATTCATCAAAGTTCCTGATTTTGTGAGAAATGAAAAAAGTACATCTAATCAAACCGTCATTGGTCTAATTGTAATATTAAATCAGCTTTTGTATAGATTCTGCTACTGTGATTGCCATAGTTTCTTGCTTTGTAAAATATCTTTAACTCCGATCTCCGATAGAGTATTTCCAGTTTCTTTTTTTTTAACTCCTTGTAATTTTTTTTAACTACACAAGATGACTCTTTAGAATTATAATTGATTTCTTACTGACGCCTTTAGGTGCTGGGAAAACAATTGAGGTATTGAAAGAAATCATTTTGGCAAGAATTAAAAGAACGAGACCAGGAGAGAGACAAAACAACCAAGTCTGTTCTTTCCTGAAGACGCCATTAAGACAATTACACCTCTCCCCAATTATGCTATAATGGAAGAACCCCAGAAAGGCTCTCTCCCCCAAGTTTGCCATGAAAAAAAAACAACATTAGACTAGATTAACTCCACAAGAACAAAATTCTGGTCTTTCATCAGCCTTGAGGCCAATTTCATTTTCACCCCCCCCCCCACATGACTAAACGAAGCATCACCTTCAAAATCCTGCAATAATTTAAGTCTGACAGATTTCAGCCTGAAATATTAACTCTATTTCTCTTTCCTTAGATGATGCCTGACCTGTTGAGTGTTTCCAGCTCTTTTTCTCTGTGTGTTTACTACTTATAATTTATAGACCCCAATGTGACCCATCAGCTTCCTTTTATCCTTCCAGCCTTTTGGGGCCACAGTTTCATTACATTATTATTCTGACCTTTCTCTTGTTGTGTGTGGTGTTTCATTGTTCCTGTTGTGTTTCTTCGTAGTCACCATGGATGCCCGCTGGAAAATGAACCTCAGCGTAATATACAACAACATATATGTACCTTGATAATAAATGTACTTTGGACCTTGACTTGGCTGATCAAGAACCAAACAAGACATATAGATTCCAGGGGGCAGAACATTACCTGACAGGAAGGGGAGTCAATACATTAAAATCACTAACTTCAAAATGCAGAAATGTTAACATAGAATCACAGGTTCTGTTCCTCTTAACCAGAAAAAAAAAACGTGATGTACTTAAGATCTTGAGGAACATAAATGTTTCCATATATCAAGAGGACCTAATTTAGCATTTGTTGGGGTTGGCTATTCCACAATGTGCAGAATAGCTTAGCTTTCTTTAGTAGCTGCAAAGTAATAATTCTTCTAACAATGGTGGCACATCCTACCAAAATATATTTGTGCTATAACCTTAAGTATTTGATTTCTTTCGAGATCTGGGAAAGAACAGATCACCTAACCACCTACTTTGGTCAACCTACTCCCACAAAGTTGTCCAGCTGCTCTTGAATCCAGGAAGGTCATATTGCCAAGTCTAACTGATCAGAACTTGATCTTATCTGATGCTTCATCCATGGCTAATTTAGAACTCAAGGCAAAATAAGCTGCCTCAGATGATTCTAAGTAAGAAAGAAATTCAGAAATGCTAACTATTTTCATTATTTCTCTTTGATTCATTAATAAAAAAACAATATTTTTTGGGAATATTATCCTTTTATCAGCCTATATACACTCAGTGACCATTTTATTAGCTTGTTAATGCAAATATCTAATCAGCCAATCATGTGGCAGCAACTCCATGCATAAAAGGATGCAGATATTATTAAGAGGTTCAGTTGTTGTTCAGTTCAAAATTCAGAATGGGAAAGAAATATGATCTAAGTGACTTTAACCATGGCATGATTGTTGGTGCCACTTGGGTTGGTTTGAGCATCTCAGGAACTGCTGAGAATTTCATGCACAACAGTTTCTAGAGTTCACAGAGAATGATGCAAAATTCAAAAACATCTCGTCACCCAACCCACTCGTCTCTCGTAGAGGAGACTCTGTGAAGATGAATAAAAGAGACAACCCGAAGACCCTCCGAGAGGTGGGATGAAAGATGGGTCCAAAGGGATAGATTACATAGCAACAACCGGAATGCCCATGGACCATGAGATAAAGGCCCTTCAGAAGGGCAGGTGTGGATGGGAGAATGTGTTGACACATAGGGAGTTACAAATCCATCAGGGGAGAGTGAGACACAGCAAGAAAGGCCAACAGTGACCTTGCACTGCAGCGGCAGATCGACAAGAGGGACCCAAAGCCAGAGAGAAAACCACCACGCTGAAGGACCCAACATTCAGGTGACCTACACATTGTGTGGCTGGACCTTGCGGATGCCTGTGGATCTGAGCCTCACTAGCTCATCAACTTTGCAAAGGAGTTCTTTTACATTAGTTGGTAGGGGTAGAAGGCCCAATAGTGGAGGTAAACCCCAGCCCCACCCCCATGTATGTTTATACAGACACATCTGACATCCCCACCATCTGTGGAGCCACACCACAAAGCTAAGAGGAAGAGACCAGGAAGGAGGCACAAGATCAAATGGATCAAAGGCAAATGAACAGGCCGACTGGCAGAGGCTGGATGTGGACATCAGCACAATCCTAGGGAGAGAGAGAGAGAGAGACCACGAGCTTTTTTTGGAATCCCTGCTTCTTTAGGAAGGCTGAGCTGTTAGAGTATAAAGAGAGCAGGAAGACGGAAGCCACCAAAGAGGAGCTGGAGACATTCGTCGGGGCAGTACAGTGGTCTAGTAAGGAAACTTCCCTTGGATCACCGGGGTATGTTCCACATCCTGCTCCCCCAACCATCCACTTTGACAACTCTCACCACCCCCCCACCCCACCCACCCCAAGTTAAGTGGTCAGAGAAGTCATCAAAAGGCAAGGTCAGTGTCAGTGCCAGATCAAAATGGAATTCCTTAAAGCTCTATAGAAACCCCTCGTGTACTAAAGATCCTGTGGAAGCTAATGAGAAGTCTGGAAAAACCAGCACATCCCAGCAGAGTGGCAAAAAGCTGTGGTGCTGTCCATCTCCAAAGAGCAGGACTCCAGTTCCATCAACCAGTTCAGGAGGGTTGCACTGCTGAACGTTGAGGGGACAATCATCTTCTCTGTTGTGGTTAAGAGGAGGACCAGCTACCCCATGGGCAATGGATACATTGACCCCAGCTGCCAGAAGGCAGGGGTTCCCGGCTTCCCGGGATGTGCAAAGTATGCACCATTGATATGGGACCAGATCCAGCAAGCCAAGCGTAAGGTGACCTACACGTCGTGTGGCCGGATCTTGTGAATGCCTGTGGATCTTTGCTTCACCAGCTCATCAACTTGGCGATGGAGTTCTTTTACATTCCCCACTGCATTAGGGGCCTGGTTTCTGATTACTTTGGTGACCTCCTGATGGGCTTGTCTTTTTGAGACTTTACAAGGGGGTGGTAGCAGCTTGAAGAAGGCATAGCAATGGGGTGTTCCGTCTCTCCCACCCTGTTTGCGGCAGTCTTGGAGATCATCCTTATTGGAGCAAGGCAGGTGGTTGGAGGATAAAGCTGCCGTCAGGACAGAGGCTTCTTCCACTGAGAAGCAACATGGATGATGTCACAAGCACTCTTCAGCCGGCCACATGCACAAGAAGGCTGCTGAAGAGGCTGGATGAGCTAGTGACATAGGCAAGGATGAAGATCAAGTTGTGAAGCCTAAGGGGTAGGAAGTGACAACATCACCTTTGTTGTAGGGGGCTGGGGAAATCATACTGTTGGCCAGGCAGCCCATCCAGAGCTTTAGGAGGCAGTACGCTGCACAGCTCTCTGACAGGCAGATGGGAAAAGCAGCACAGGAGCAGCTCACAGAGGGCCTTGCCGAAATTAACCAGAGCTAACTAACCAGAAAGTATAAAGTGTGATATTACCAATCCACACTGTACTAAAGGGTGACGTGGCCCCTAAAAATGTGTAAAAACCCCTTATCAGCAGCCAGTAGTATGGATGGGAAAGCCAACTTTTACATCTGGAAATGGCTGGTGATTTTGGGACATTGGCTTCTTTGGGACAACGTGTTGCAGCTGAGATCCATCAGCCTGGGTACAAGCAGGAGAAAACCCGACTGGTCATTGAGTTGAGGGAGTCCACCGACCCGCTGGTGAGGATTGCCAACACCCCAATCCATTCCGGCCACAAATGGAGAGCTCAAGCTGAGTTAGATCTCATGGGATGATAATCTCTTGTGAGTGAGAGAGGTCAGAGGAGAATGGCCATACTAGTTCAAGATAAGAGGAAGGCGACAATAACTTAAGTAATCATATGTTACAACAATGGTGTGCAGAAGAGCTTCTCTGAACACACAACATGTCAAAGCTTGAAGTGGATGGGCTACAGCAGCGGGAGATCATGAACGTCCACTCAGCGGTACAGGAGGTCACATGCTGGTGATAATAAATCTGATTCCGATTCTGAGTGTATTTGTATAGATAATTAAGGAAATATTTTCTATCGCTAACACTTCCCAAGTCTTTGTTAATGGACTATCATTATGAGTTGAGTCCTACAGAGATCAGTCACAGGATTTCTGGTAATTTATTAGAACTTATTATCCTCCACTGTTAGATAAAATACTTATCGAAGTTCGTGTTGTTGATAAGGCCATTTGCATTTGTTGAGAATACAACATTATGAATAAAACTCATTAGAAAGTAGGAAGTTCTCAAATTGATTTGAGAAAGTGATTAATGTCACTGAAACTAAAACAGGTGTAAAAAAAATCACCTCAACAATATCTTAATAAGATATTGCAAATACTTAAAGTGCCAAAATAGTTTGTGACACACTGATAAACTCATGGGACATATTATATTGGATTTCATATTGTTAAAACTATTATAATGTGCACGGTGAATGTACACTGGAAATGGGCAGTGCAGAAGATAGCAACATCAATCAATATACAAGGCACATTTGAGCCAACGCTGCATATTCTGGATGTGCATCAAAGTTCCAGCCAGCATCTCCCCTTAACCTTTCATGACTAAGTGCACATTCTGCAGCAAGAATAAGACCCCAGCGATGCAATTTCAGTAGATTGTCTTTCCTTCACCGTTTCATTCCTATTGATTTACCCTGACTGCTGCTGCAATCATCAGTTTGTTGCTTTCTACAATTGTTTCAAGTTAGAGAGGTCTGTAGGATATGGTGTGATGGGTGCTGAAGTCCTTTACTCAAATTCATGGATATGAGTGCTTTAGTAAGTATTACCCTTGAAACATTGAATAATTGAACAAAAACTATGTAGAACATGATGTGTGCTGGAAGCGAGGGCTGGGATTTATGACAGGGAGTTCAGCAGGAGACCATGCCAACCCAAGGCATTCAGGGAGTAATTTTCTTAATGTTGATGAGGACAATATGTAAGATGTCCGCACTCCATGAGGTGAATCTCACTGAAATCTATCAGTCACAACAGTGCCCTCACACAGGGTACAGACTATATTGCCAGTCAGAAGAGTTCACTTTAGCTCCTTTCTGATTGGAGCTCGCCAGTTCTGCAGCATCTCACAGGTTACTCTCCTTCTTTTCCTTCAACAGAAGATCAAATACAGTCTCCATTCAAAAGGAGTGATTAAATTTCATTAACCATTGTAGATAGAAAAACAATAGGTGTGATCGTCTGGTTTCAGTAGACCATGGGTTTCCCCATGGAGCAGAGTGTCATTTGTTATGCATACATAGTTTAGCAGAGAATGCTTGCTAACCCTGATGTATACCAAGAGTGGGTGCATTCACTCAACCTGCAGCTAGAGAAGCACTTTACACAACAAAGCACTCTGTCAAAGCCAGGTTTGATAGCAGTAGGTACAATACTTCCATCATGATACCTCTTCATCTGTATTTTAACCGGCAAATGGTAGCTACATGGTAACTTAGGTTTCCCCACTGGTAACAAGGCTATTGACCCCAATGTACAATTGCTGTTCTTACAAGCAATCAGACAGTCTGCACAACAGTAAGATTACTGCTCTAGTACCCAAGGAGATGACCTTGAATTCTATCACAGAAGCTGGAAAAGTTATGTACAATTACATAAAGAACGCTGGAATTGTAAAACATGGCATTGGTAATTATTCTAACATTCTAGCAAGTATTCTAGTTCACCATTATCTGTGTGATCAGATCCATGAATGATTGGTTGTTAACTACCCATCAGCTTTGAGTCAATGGAGAATGGATAAAATTGTTGGCATTGCCAGCAAGCGCACATCCTGTGAATGAACAAGCACATTCTTAAAAATGCCCCCAAACATCATTTTATCCCAGGGTCTTAAAATAAATGGCAAGTTTTCCAGACTGCACTAATTTGCAGAAGGTCCTATTAGATTGAAAGATAGGAAATGTAACTCCTTGATTCAAAATGGGAAGGGGACAGGAAAAAGGAAACTTTAGGCTAGTTAGCTGACACGAGATATTGGAAACTATTTTAACAGATGTTACAGAAAGGCACTTGGAGAAGTACAAGGCAATCAGTCAAAATCAATGTGGTTTGGTGAGTTTGACCTATTTATTGAAGATCTTTAAAGTAAGAGGGAACCAATAGATTGTTAAGATTTCCGGAAGGCATTTGATAAAGTGCCAGATCAATGATTATTGTAGAAAATAACAGCTAATGTTGGAGGAAGTGACATTGACATGGATAGGAAATAACTGGCTTACAGGAAGCAAACAGTAGGCTCAAATAGATTTTTTTCTGGCAAGTAAGGTGATGTGCTACAGGGATTGTTGCTAGGACCTCAACATTTGACAATTTTTGTAAATGACTTGGCTGAAAATACCAATGGTATCATTGTTAAGCATGCTGATTACACAAGGATAGAAAGGAAAGTAAGATGGGGAAAAGAACATAAGTTACAAAGGGATATACAGTAGATAGATTAATTGTGGGCAAGGATCTGGCATTTGTAGTATAACATGGGAAAATCTGAAAATGCACATTTTCACAATCCAAGATATAAAATTACTACATAAAAGGGGATAGATTAAAGAACTCTGAAATGCTGAGAGTACAGTGTACACGAACAGCTAGAATACAAGGACTGCAAGTAATTTGGAATGTTATTTATTGTTAAGGAAATTAAATACAAAAGTAAGAGTCCATAATAAAGGGCATTGGTGAGACTACATCAGGAGCATGGTATACAGAAATATTCTACTTATTTGTGAAACGGTGTTACTGCATAGGTCATAGTTCAGAGAAATTTTACCGGACTATAACTGGAATGGGCAAATTGTCTTGAGGAAATGAAAAGGCTAAGATGTTTTACACATACTTGAAGAACAGAAGGATGACTAGACTCTTCTTCACTAAAGCTTACTTAAGCCTTTTGCACTGAGGTGATGCTAATCAGTATTAGGGAAGTTGAGCTAACTATGACAATACTCTGTTGTTTTTGCATTTTCCAAAATCTGCCTCCCGATCTGTATTTCCAAGTCTCTGTGGCCATTGGGGGGGGGGGGGGGGTGTGGAGTCTATAGAATTTGCCCAAGTGAGTACTTGGCCTCTTCCTGTTTCTTACTTCCACCTACACTGACTCTAGACAATACCTCCCTTTCTGAAGTTGTGATACTGTCCCTGATTAGAAATGTCACCCACCCTATTTTACCTCCCTCCCTGTCCCTTTTGAAGCATCTAAATCTCAGAATATTCAACAGCCTTTCCTGATCTTGTGACAGCCAAGCCTCCGCAATGGCCACAATGTCATAGTTCCATGTACTGGCCATGCTCTACATTCATTGCCCTTGTTCCTGATACTTCTCATATTAAAGTAGCCACATATCAATCCATCCTACTGTCTACAATTATGCCCTTTCCCTTGTCTATCCTTCCTCACATTCTCACTACATGCTGCATCTACTTGAACACAAACTGTCCCATGCTCTGCCATATCACTATGGTTCCCATCCTCTTGCCAAATTTATTTAAACCCTCCCCAACAGCCCTAGCAAACCTGCCTGCAAGGATATTAGTCCACCTTGGGTTCAGGTGTAACCCATTCTTTTTATACAGGTCATACCTTCCCTCGAACAGATCTCAATGATTCACAAATCTGAACTGCTTCCTCTGTATCAATTCCTCAGAGATGTATCAGAATGAAACCAGGTACACAAAGAAGAAATTAGATTAAGAGGAGGAAGAAAAGAAAGATACAGAAAGAAAGTATAAGAAATGTATTTAAAGTGAAGACTTTGATTTTAAAACATCTCTAACTGCAATTGATTAATTAGAGGAATGAGAGAAAAAAAATTTAGATAGTATGATTCTGGGCCAGAGAGATACATTGGTATCGTAAAGTTGTACTTTTAGTAGTGAGGTCAAACATTCCATAGGATGCTTGTCATGGGCAATTAATGTGTAAAATCAGCAAGTTTTCAAAAAGAAACTCCTGGTGAATAATGTTCGTGTTTGTAATAAATGACAATGTAAATTGACCAGCAAGTCAAAGCTCATGGTATATATCTTAATCCCTGAGTCCCTTATTTTTCCATTGCTAAAAAAGTGTATTAGAAATTCACACATTTTTTCCTAAAAGGATTTGGTCAACAATTTTTAGACAGCTAACAAGTTGTCTGCAATTCTTTGTGTAAAGTCCTCAATTTACACGGTGATGCCAAAATAATACTTAATTTGCAATTGTAAAATTGTTCAAATGTCATTAATGTTTTAGTTACATTAATAACCTCTTTTATCACACTTACATATTTATCCAATTTAAACTAGGATTGTAGGTATTATTAGATAGATAATTAATCCCAAAGGAAATTAGAGTGTCACAATAGCATTGCAAGTACACAAATATACAAATATTAGAAGAGAAGTAAGAAAGAAGGAAAAAATAAGTTTCCACAGTCTAACAGGAGGGGGTTATCATTTCTCCGACTGTAGGTTGACTCATTATAGAGCCTAATGGCCAAGGGTAAGAGTGCTTTTTGCAGCAGTGCAGTTGTCTTAAAAGTGCTTCTCTGCTCAGCCAAGGTGGCATGCAGAGGGTGAGAAACACTGTCCGGAATTGGCAGGATGTTTTGACACGTCATTGGTTCTACCACAGCCTCCAGTGTGTCCGGTTTGACTCTTACAACAGAGTCAGCCTTTCTAATCAATTTATTGAGCCTGTTGGCATCATCCTTGTTGATGCCATTGCCCCAGCACACCACTGCACAGAAGATTGTACTGACAACAACAGACTGGTAGAACAAGTGAAGGAGAGACCTGCACACTCCTAAGGACCTCAGTCTCCTCAGGAAGTAGAGGCAACTCTGGCCCTTCTTGTGCACAGTCTCCAAGTGGTGATGCCCCATTCAGGACAGTGTGGAGAACCCAGAGTCCATGCGTTGGGAGTACATAGAGGCCTTGCTTCTTAGAAGGAGGGCATCGCCCAGACCATTAAGCACATCCTGCCCGATCTGTGAAGGGCTCTGCAGTTCAGAACCCACAAAACCAGACAGGCAGCATGGCACCCTCAGTGCCAACGGACTGCCTAAGGACAACAATGGGAAGAGGAAAAATGGGGAAGTGAGTGGAAATCAAGAATTTAACATTAGTGGTCAATGATTAGGTGAGAAAAAAGAATATTTTGGTTAAGAAGTAAATCGTGTTTATCTTCCCATAGATAACTGACCAGCATTTTCTTCTTTTGATTCAGATTTCCAATAATTTGATTGAGAGGAGATGGAAAATATTGAGGTTGCAGCAAGGCCATAGTTAGTGAAATTCAGTGTTGCAGTGCCAGAATGAATAGGGTAGTGAGGGGTTAAACGTGTTAAATCATCAAACAAGGGAGTGCTGGTTCAAATAAAACTGGCATGAGACAGTATATCAGTGACAGGGGTTTGCGTGGTTAGTAGTAGGTAGCTGCCGACCCAGGGAACCGTGGGTTTGTGCCTCTGGTGGACTGTGGCCTCTCCAGTGTGCAAGCCGGGGCGGAAAGATTTGAAGAACCGGCTGTTGCCCATGCAGTGGGTTCGCCCTCTCCACGTCACTGATATAGTTCAAGGGAAGGGTAAGCAGAGGCTGCCAGAGTGAAGTTGTAAACAACATCAAACTGCCTTAATGACCCCCGCTCTGGATTTCTTCTTTTTGGGGTTTACTCATGAAGCCTTTCCCATGAGTGGGTATGGCCGCAAGGCGGTGGAGGTTTAAAATCAGAATTTTCCTTTTCCTAGGCAGGTTGCCGTCCAAGGCTGACGAGCCCCACCTGCCGGAAGCAACTGGTTTTGAGGTGCCAGTGGTCCGCCTTTGCCCCATCTCTTGTCAGTAGAAACGGTTCTGCTGGGCCTAGTGGGTAAGCCACACGAGAAGGGCAAGAGTTGGACTTTGTTGACAGAGGCTGTTAGTGACGCACGTCATTTGGAGCACTTTATAGGTATTGGGAGCTTATCCCCACTTTCACCCCTGGCTATGACAACCTTAGGAATGTGGGATTAACATTATATATATTGGACATTGAAAAACTGAAATCTAGAGGGAACAAAATCCCACAGGATAATTTTAGCAGCCGATGGGTTGACACTGAGGCTGAGGGTAATATTATACAGATAGAACTGGATGGTCTTCATATTGAATGTAATAGCAGCTGGAACTTCATAGCTGAAGCACTTTCCAACCAGTCTGCACATAAAAACATGCCTGCAAGAGAATGCATCTTAAGGTAGTATATGGTAACATATATGAACTTCGATAATGAGGTTTGCTTTGACTTGACTTTGAAGTTTTCTGTAAATTATCAGATAATTTGTTGGCCTATTTTCCAAACACTGGGGAACTGGAACAAATTGAAATATTCTCTTACTTTCAGATCTGGAGGCCATTCTCTCTGACCTCTTGATTTCATGTCCGTGGGCAACTTAAAATGAAGCAAAATACATCAAGGGTACAGTAATATGGTTACTGAACTAGTCGCCAAAGTTCTGGATGATTGACACAAAAACAAGTGTTTGAATCCCTTCAAGACAGCTGGGGGAATTGATATTATAGCAATTAAATAAATCTGGGAGGAAATGGTTGCTTTTGTAAAGGTAACCCCTAAACTACCAGATTGTTATAAAAAGTCCGTTTAGTTCATCATCATTCTTCAGGGAAAGATATCTCCCGTCCTTACCCAGGTTGGCCTCGATGTGTCTCCTGACACATCAAAGTTGATTCTTAACCACACACACACACACACACACACACACACACACACACACACACACACACACACACACACACACACACACACACACACACACACACACACACACACACACACAAAATGCTGGAGGAACTCAGGCAGTATCTATGAAGGGGAAAATGCAGTTGATGTCTCAGCCTGAGACTATTCATCGGAACTAGTCAGGAAGGGGAAAGAAGATAGAATAAGATGGAGGAGCCCGTCCTCCCTTGTTCTTCTTCTGGCTTCTTCCCCCTCCCTTTCCAGGTTTCGGCCAGAATCATCGGCTGTTTATTCCGCTCCATTGGTACAGCCCGACCAGCTGACTTCCTCCAGCATTTTGTGTGTGTTGCTTTGGATTTCCTCATGTTTGCAGCACTGGGGCCTGTTTAAATTCTCTCACTGACAGCCCAGGTAGGGTCTATCTCCCTAGTGAACTACAACTCCGCTAATTTTTTGGGCTATTCTACAGAAGCAAGTAGCAGGTTTCTTCATTCAAAGGTCAACCATTGACACAAATTTCTTCCTTGTGTTGAGCAAAATGAGCTGAATTTCATTAATTAATATCCCCCTGTTGAGGAGGCTGTGGGATTGATGGTACGTGCTCTTGAAGCAAAGTGGATGTCATTTATTGCACACTGGAAGCCAACAACTCCTCAAGATTGATTGGCCATATTTCATCTTGCTGTGACATCCTGGAATGAATTCTCTGTAAAGTGTCCTGTAAAGTACATCAGTCTCATGATAAATGCATGCTTGTTCTTCACTTTGAGTGATATTTTAGAGATTCCTGTGCATGGCATCTTGAAAAGCTCCACTGCTATTAAGGTTGAGTACAATTTTCACTTTCATAGCCAGCGACTAATGCAAGCAGATCTGTGTTACTTCAGCTTTTCATGAAATATGTGAAGTAATTATTTATTTGTGAAATGCATTTGTCTAATGCACATCCTGCCATGTACTGCCTGAATACTTTATGGGGCAGGGTGGTAAGATCTGGTAGGACGAATGACTCACAAATGACTCCACCTTCTCTTCACGATCTTGCCTGCTCTTCCTCTGACAATAGTATACAATGATAAAGTCATAATAATGCCATACAATTCTCCTAGAAGCCCTCCTGGTGACTGGATAAGTGATGGAGGGTGTGGTTGTGGAGGAAGACATCATAAATCTACATTGCAAAGACAGCTAGAAGCAAACTCAGGGTTGTACAGGAAGGGTAAGCAAACATTTTCCAATCCGGTCACCTTTCCACAAAAGGAAGAACTTGTACTTATATTAACGCTCAAATCTTAGGATTCTAAAGTGCCTTCAAAGTTAAAGTTCAAAGTAAATTTATTATCAAAGTCACCACATACAAACCTGAGATTCATTTTCTTGTGGCACTCAAAGTAAATACAAGACAATGATAGACTTTTGAAAGGTAATGTGGAAAACTGTTTCCACACCGGTTTCCTCTAGTTTTGTAATAATAGGTGTATAATTTATTGTTGGTGATGTTATTTGCTGGGCAAGCAGGCCAGGACTTCTGCATCATTTACTATAGTTCATCAGGTTTATCAGAGAAGGGGCCATTTTGTTTGGAAAAGCTGACGACAGACGTTTTGGGAATCAAATCTACAAAATGGCTTCTCATCCAAGCAGGTAATAAGAAGAACGAGATAACACAATTTGCTGCTATAACATACTGAAAATTATATGGAATACGATGGACAATTTTCCAAGACTTACATTTAAAAAGTTATTTTTCTATGTTCCAAAGTAGACAAGAACATTTTGACTGAGTTTACTTACTAGCTATAATACATAGAATGCAAGTGTCTTCAATGAGTAAATTTATTTTCAGCTTTCACTATCTATATTGAAATAGATCTCCAAATAAACATCTATTTACTTCTGCATCAAACACAAAAAAATGCATTTAGACATTTATAGTAAACTGATCAATACCTGCAATGTGGAAATATTTAATTAAAAATACATTTTTCAAGAACAACTTAAAAATTAAGTGCTAACAATTTTATTAATTTGAGTTTTACACTCAGTGGCCAGTTTATTAGATACACCTGTACACCTGCTTGTTAATGCAGATATCTAATCAGCCAGTTACATGACAGCAACTCACTGCGTAAAAGCATGCAGACATGGTCAGCAGTTTCAGTCGTTGTTCAGACCAAACATCAGAATGGGGAAGAGATGTGATCTGAGTGGTTTTGACCATGGAATGATTGGTGGTGTCAGTCAGGTGGTTTGAGTACGTCTGAAGTGGCTGATCTCCTGGATTTTCATGCACGACAGTCTCTAGGGTTTACAGAGAATGGTGCTGTATGGTAAAGGGTTAACCTTACCACTTGTTGAACATCTCAGCACCACGGCCTTGAACGTAACAGAACCAGCTGCAGGAGCTGTGAGAATACAACACTGCATGAGAATGCGATACATTGTGAGGGAACGTGAAAGTCAGGTGAACACAGGCGAGGATTCGCGAAGTGTGGTGACAAGATGATTGGTTGTGGTTTGGGGGTTTGAGCTGGTGCTAGTGTATTGGTGTAAAAGTAGACCACTCACGGAGCTTCAGGTCGTTCTTTGCGGCTTCACCGATGGCCTGGTTGTAAGTGGTTGCTGTGGATGGGCAGAATGGGAGGTGTGCTGCAGCGAGTGTGGTCCGCACGTATCAAGTATTTTAATGCTTGCTCTGTTCAGTCCAAATAAACATAGTTTTAAGTAGCTAGTCGAAGATTCAACTTTCTGGTTACCCAAGGTGGATCCAAGAGCCTTTTGTTGTAGAGTAACAGGTACGACAAACAAAAAAACATCCAGTGAGCAACGGTTCTGTGGGCAAAGATGCCTTGTTAATGAGAGAGGTTAAATGAGAATGGGTAGACCGATTCAAGCTTGCAAGAAGGCAACAGTAACTCAAATAACCATTTAATACAATGTTGGTGTGCAGAAGAGCATCTCTGAATGTACTTATCAAACTTTGAATATTAACATGATGGAGGCGGAGTTAAGATGGCACTAAAAGGCGACTCCTTTGCTTGCATCTTCGGAAACAGCTCTATTTCCATCTTCAGTATCTTTATTTCACCCTTTCAGGGTTCTTTTGAAGACCCTGACCTGGAGTTACACATTGACTTTGATTCTTTGTGGGAATGGGACCTGTTCTCAGGGTTTCAGGACTGGCTGTTGTTTGGCACACCAAGGGTTCGGCCTGAGAGTCTGGCTCGGATTTGGAAGCCTAAAATCTCAGGGCTCTGGAAACAGTAGGATCGAGGGTTGGTTTCACAGCAGGAGACCTGTTTGTCTTTGGGGAAGTCTACAGCTCTGGGCCCGAAGACCTGAGATCTTAGTGATCTTCAGGCACAGAGCTTGAAAAAAGTGATGTAACAGACTTTTAACATCGTAAATCAATGAGTTGTTGTTAGGTTTCCCCACTCAATGGGAAAATGGAGAATGGAGACACTTTCCCTTACTAGGGAGAGAGAGAACCTGAGGTACGTCGAATGCCGGATGAAACGTGAAGCCTCTGCAACTCTGTGTCTTTGCTATTGCCTTGTTCACATTTGAGTGCTCGGTGGGTGGTGCTGATACTTGCTGTTTTGGCCGGTAGGGGGAGGGGGGATTGTTGCTCGCCGCCGCTTATGCGCGGGAGAGGGAGCTGGGGGGGGGGGGGTTTGGGGTTCTCACGTTTAACTGTCATTCATTCTTTGGGGCACTTCTCTGTTTTCGTGGATGTTTGCGAAGAAAAGGCATTTCAGGATGTATATTGTATGCATTTCTCCAATAGTAAATTGGACCTCTCAACCTTTGAAGTGGATGAGGTACAGCCGCAGAAGCCCACACTGAATGCCTCTCCTGCAGCTAATAAAGTGGTCACTGAGTGTATATTCCGATGACTGGAAGGATGTGTTTTTTTTCTCCTTTTTTCTAATTTTCTAATTTTATCCTCAAATGGACTGCTCGATCTTTTTTTTGTTTTAGGTTAGTTTAGCGGGGTTTTTTTTCTTCTTATTAATAAAATTTCCAATCTTTTTTTTTCTTTATGACTTGTCAAGAGGAGTTGTGGTTTCTTCTTTATGTACCATATACAACAGCTTAACATTATATTTAATTGACCTTGACAGTATTTTTTTTTGGTTGTCTCTACGTCTTTTGTATTATGTGTTTGCCTAAACTTCTCCTCTGATTTGTAATTTTCTCTTTGTTGGAAAATTAATAAAAAAGGATTGAAAATGAAAAATGAGTGTATATTCCAATTGCTAATCAAATTTTAAAAATTACTTCTCCCAAGCTGTCAGACTGATCAACACTTCCACCCATTGACCCATCACAACATTTCTGCCTCCACAATATACATATCATCTAGCATCACCTTGCATACAGACAATAACTCCATGTATATAACTGTTATGTGTACATGATGTTTTACTGGATTGCTTTTATATTTCCATTTATTGTGTTCTTTTTAATCTGCATCGGATCTGAAGTAATAATCATTTTGTTCTCCTTTACATTCATGCACTGAAAATAACAAAAAACAATCTTGAATCTTTAAAGTATCATAGACCATAAACCAATAAGGCACTGGAGCAGAATTAGGCCATTCAGCCCCTTTGATTCTGCTCTGACATTCAATCATGGCTGATTTATTTTTGCTCTCAATCCCATTCTCCCGCCTTCTCCCTGTAGCCATTGATGTCCTTACTAATCAAGAATTTAACAATCTCTGCTTTAAATATACCGAATGATTTGGCCTCCACAGATGTCTGTTACAATGAATTCCTCATATTCACCCCATACTGGTAAGAAATTCCTCCTCGGTTCTATTCAAAAGGGGCATCCTTTCATTCTGAGGCTGTGCCCTCTGATTCTAGACTCTCCCACTGTTGAAAATATCCTCTCCATGGCCACTCTTTCCAGGCCCTGTTCAATATTTGGTATGTTTCTCTGAGATTCCCATTATTCTTCTCATCACTGACGAGTACAGGTCCAGGGCCACCAGAGCTCCTCACACTCAGTCCTGGATCATTTCTGTAAACCCAAAACTGCTCACAATACTCTAAATGTAGTCAGACCTGCACCTTATGAAGCCTCAGCATTACATCCTTGCTTTTCTAGTCCCCTCAAAATGAATGCTAACAGTGCATTTGCATTCTTCACCACTGACTCAACCTTCAAATTACACTTTCACTAGGGCTCCCAAGTCTACTTGCACCTCTAATTTCTGAATTCACTCACTTTAGGAACTAGTCCATGCCTTTACTCCTTCTACCAAAGTGCATGACCATTCAGTACACTTCCCTACGCCATATTCCATCTACTAGTTTTTCGTCCATTCTCCCAATCTGTCGAAGTCCTTCTGCAGAATCCCTGCTTCCTCAACGCTACATGTCCCTCCATCTAATCTTGTATTATCCATAAATCTGGCCACAAAACCGCCAATTCTATTATTCAGATCTTATTTTGTTAAGCAGCTTTGTTGAAGGTCTTCTGAAAATCCAATGAAACAACATCCACCGATTCTCCTTGATCTATCCTGAGTGTTACTTCCTTGCAGAATTCCAGCAGCTTGACTTTTCCCTACTGACTTTGCCCTGTTTTATCATGTGCCTCCAAGTACCCTGAAAACTCATCCTTAATACTGGACTCTGACATCTTACCAACCATTGAAGTTGGGCTAACTGGCCTATAATTTCTTTTGCCTCCTTCCCTTTTTAAAGAGTGGGGTGACATTTGAGATTTTCCAGTCCTCTGGAACCATTCCAGAGTCTTGATAATTCTTGAAAGATCTCTTGGTACACGTTGGTACCAATGGCATGGTTAGGAAAAGGGACAATGTCCTGAAGAGCAAATATAGGTAGGAAGCTTAAAAAAAAAAGCAGGACCTCAAGGGTAGTAATCTCTGGATTTGTGCCTGTGCTGTGTGCCATGTGCCATGTGCCATGTGCCAATGAGGGTAAGAATAAGATGATTTGACAGATTAATATATGGCTGAAGAATTGGCTGCAGCGGGAAAAGTTTCAGATTTGTGTTCTTTGGGATATCTTCTGGGGAAGGTATGACCTGTACAGAAAAGATGAGTTACACCTGAATTTGAGCAGGGAAAATGTCCTTGTGGCCAGGTTTGCTAGAGCTGTTGGTAAGGGTTTAAACTAGACTGGTAGAGGGATGGGTAGCAGAGTGATAGGTCAGTGGATGGGGCAGTTGTTGTAAAGGGATATGCAGGCTGTAGAGACACTGTGTGGAAGGATAGACAGTGGACAGGGCATAAATGTCGCCAGTTGGATGGGTTGAAATGGGTCTAAAGTGAGAAGTATCCGTGACAGGTGTGATAGATTTAGAGCACGGGTCAGTACATGGACCTATGACATTGTGGCCATTACAGAAACGAGGCTGTCTCAGGGGCAGGAATGGAGGTAGGTTGTTCCTGGGTTTAGATGCTTCAAAAGGGACAGGGAGGGAGGTAAAAGAGGTCGGGTAGTGGCATTGCTAATCAGAGATAGTATCATGGCTGCAGAAAGAGAGGACGTTATGGAAGGATTGTCTACTGAACTGTGTGGGTAGAGCTTATAAACAGGGAAGGAGCAATCACTCTGTTGCAAGTACCTATAGGCCTGTCAATAGCAAAGGAGACAATGAGGTGCAGATTGGATGCAGATTTTGAAAATAGATAATAGGGTTGTTTTCATAGCTGATTTCAACTTCCCTAATATTGATTGGCACCTCCTTCTTTCTTTTTATATCTTTTTATTAATTTTAAACAAACATAAGAGAAACATAGATACAGAGAGTTTGAGAATACATAAATAGGTTAAAGTATAAATACAAATAGATGATCATCCATATATAATAACCTCCCAAACTCATAGTGATTATGAAAAAAGGAGTGAATAAGAAAAAAAAAACCCTCCCAAAAAATATCTAACCAACATGGGCCATTGCATTAAGTCAAATATACAGAGCAGTGTCAATAACTTCGTACCTCCATCCAAATAATTAAGGATAATAAAAGTAAGGTTTAGGAAAAGTCAGTTTAGCTCATATGAAAATGTTGAATAAATGGTCTCCAAATTTCTTCAAATTTAACTGAAAGGTCAAAAACGACACTTCTAATTTTTTCTAAACTCAAATAAGAAATATTTTGAGAAAACCACTGAAATATGGTTGGAGGATTAATTTATTTCCAATTCAATAGGATAGATCTTCTAGTCATTAACGTAACAAATGCAATCATCTGCTGAGCTGAGGAGGATAAACAACTATTATCCACCATTGGTAAACCAAAAATTGCAGTAATAGGATGCGGTTGCAATTTAATATTCAGAACTTTTGAAATAATACCGAAAATGTCTTTCCAATAATTTTGCAAGCAGGGGCAAGACCAAAACATATGGGTCAATGAAGCAACTTCAGAATGACATCTGTCACAGGTTGGATTAACATAAGAATAAAATCGAGCGAGTTTATCCTTAGACATATGAGTTCTATATACAACCTTAAGTTGTATTAAGGCATGTTTAGCACAAATAGAAGAAGAATTAACTAATTGTAAAATTTTCTCCCACTGCTCAGTGGGTATAAGACAATGAAGTTCTTTTTCCCATTCCTTCTTAATTTTTCCTGATATTTCTGGCTGTATTTTCATGATCATATTATAAAAGATGGCTACTAAACCCTTCTGACAAGGATTCAGAGCTAAAAAAAATTCCGTAATGTCCATTTGACATAATTTCGGAAAAAACTGTAACATGTTATTCAAGAAATTTCTAACTTGCAAGTATCTAAAAAAATGAGTTTTAGGCAAAATATATATATTTATTAGATAGCTGTTCAAAGGACATAAAACTATTGTCTAAAAAAAGATCACGAAAACATGTTATACCTTTTGTTTTCTATAATACAAAGGCGTGATCCATAAAAGAGGGTAAAAAAAAAGTTAGATATATAGGGCTTGATAAGATAAACTTATTCAAGCCAAAAAATTTACGAAATTGAAACCATATTTGTAATGTATGTTTAGCTATGGGATTGGTTATTTGTTGATTCAATTTAGATAAAGCAAAAGGAAGTGAAGATCCTAAAATAGAAAACAATGAGAAGTCTTGTACAGATTTACGTTCCAAATTTACCCATTGTGGGCAAGATACTATAATCGATTCTTGTGTCCGAAATATTAAATATCGAATATTAACTGCCCAATAGTAAAATCTCAGGTTTGGCAAAGCCAAACCACCCCCCTTCTTAGGCTTCTGTAAATATTCTTTACTTAATCTAGGATTTTTATTCTGCCACACATACGAGGATATTTTGGAGTCAATAATATCAAAAAAAATTTAGGAATAAAAATTGGTAATGCTTGGAATAAATATAAAAATTTGGGTAATACTATCATCTTAATAGCATTAATTCGACCAACCAATGACAAAGATAATGGGTACCACCTGGTAACAAGTTGCTCAATTTGGTCAATTAAAGGTAAAAAATTAACTTTAAATAAATCCTTATGTTTCTTGGTAATTTTAATACCCAAATAAGTAAAATGATCTGTAACAAGTTTAAATGGTAAGTGTTTATAAATTGGAACTTGCATATTTAATGGAAATAATTCACTCTTATTAAAATTCAGTTTGTAATCAGAAAAGCTACTAAACTGAGTAAGCAAGGACAAAATAGTAGGAATAGATCTCTCAGGGTCAGATATGTATAGTAACAAATCATCAGCATATAATGATAACTTATAAGTCCCTTCCCCACGAGTAATACCAAAAATATTAGGTGATTCACGAATGGCAATGGCTAAAAGTTCCAAAACAATGTCAAATAATAAAGGACTTAAAGGACAGCCTTGCCTCGTACCACGGGATAACTGAAAAAAAGGACATCTCTGATTATTGGTAAGAACCGATTATAATATACTAATTTAATCCATGATATAAATTTTAAACTAAAATTAAAATTCTGCAACGTATTAAATAAATATGGCCATTCAACTCTATCGAATGCTTTTTCAGCATCTAAGGAAATAACACATTCTGGTATTTTAGATGAAGGAGGATAAATCATATTAATTAATTTTCTGATGTTAAAAGATGAATAACGGTTTTTAATAAATCCAGTCTGATCTTCAGAAATAATTTTAGGTAATAAATTTTCTAATCTAGTGGCCAAAATTTTGGTAAAAATCTTAGAATCCTTATGTATGAAAGGTGTTAAGTAAATAGTTATTAATGATAGATGTGTATAGGATGATAATAGGCATAGATAGGGTGGACTGCCAGTGCCTTTTTCCCAGGGCCGCAATGGGTAATATGAGGGAATAATTTTAAGGTGATTGGAGGAAAGTATAGGGGGGCATCAGAGGTAGGATTTTTATACAGAGAGTGGTGAGTGAGTTGAATGCACTGCTGAGGTGGTGGTTGAGGAAGATAAACTAGGAATATTTAAGAGACTCTTTGATTGGCACATGGATGAAAAAAAAATGGAGGGCTATGTGGGAGGGAAGGGTTAGATTGATCTTGGAGTAAATTGAAAGGTTGGTACAATGCCATGGGTTCAAGAGCCTGTAGTGTACTGTACTATGTTCTATCACTACTAATTCCTCCAATATCAGCTACCTCTTCAGAACCCTGAGGTGTAGACAATCTAGTCCATGTGACTTATCTACTTCAGACGTTTCAGCTTCCCATGCACATTTTTCATACTAACAGTAACTACACACATTTCTACCCCTAGACTCTCTCCATTTTCTGTCATGTTGTCCATGTCTTCCACAGTGAAAACTCATGCAAAATACTTTTTCAGCTCATCCACCATTTCTTTATTCCCCTTTACTACATCTCCTGCAACAATTTCCAGCAATCAGATGTCCACTCTTGCCCCTCTTTCACTTTTAATATATCTGAAAAAATATTTGGTATCCCCTTTTATATTATTGGCAAGCTTGCTTTCAGATTTCATCTTTTCTCTCCTTATTGATTTTTTTTGGTTGCCTTATGTTGGTTTTTAAAAGCTTTCCAGTCCACTAATTTTGCTGTCTTTGACTTCCCTTGTCAAGTTTAAGCTCACGTTTAATTGTCATTTAACTATGCATGAATACCCAGAATAGAGCTAAATGAAACAGAATTCTTCCAGGGCAAGGTATAAAACACAGTACCGTCAGTCACACACAACACATGGCGCATACAGCACGTATAAGATAGCAGCAAACATACAGTCATATAATATCACTCAAGTCATTGAGTGCCATGTCCTGTAGATTGGTGATGCATGGATGTTGTCAGCTAGAACATCCGCTGGAGTTTGCAGATAACGCAGCCAGGTTTGTCTTCCACCAGGCAATCTGTGGAGGAGAGCACCAATGCGAGAGGCTAGCCCCCAGCCCAGAATGGACGCCACGTCACACCCTCCAGTGTGTCCACTCCTGCGTGAGTGCAGCAGCTGGCCCCACGGCGTGAGGCCTGGTCTGTGCTACAGCTGAGGCCACGCAACTCCCCTGCTGTCGGTCTCGCCAATCAACCATGAACTGGGCTTGCAGAATTCTACATTACCAATGTCCACCAGGGTCTTGTAATCACAAGAATAATGCCCAAGATAATCATTTGTCGTTAGACTGCATACCACCTTTGTGCACCAACGCCTTTCTAGTCGGCAGTAACATGGCGTTGACCTGCAATACTTGAAGTTCTTAATATCCAACAGTGTCTTGCGATCATAAAAACAGCACTTAAAAAAGACAATAGCACCTTTGGTTGGACCTGGAGAAGCTGCTGTGCCCAAGCACACCATTATCTTACTGAACTTACAGCTACGATTGCTTCATCCTCCCTTTGCAATACTTCGTCTTCTCTAGCATGAGCTGATCTCACATCTTCCAAATTACTCCTAGAAACTCAAGCTATTGCTCCTCTACTGTTATCCCTGCTCGCATTCCCTTCTAATCAATATTGGCCATTCCCTCTCTCATGTCTCCATAGTTACATTCACTCAACTGTGATACAGATACAAGCAATTTTAGCTCTCCCTCTCAATATGCCGGGAGTATTTTATCTTAAATAGTGGCTACTGGTTGGAGGCCTGTACACTGCACTCATTAGGATCTTCTTGCCCTTGCAGTTTCCTAACTCTACTACATGGATTCTTTTGATACTGTGTCATTTCTTTGCAAGAATATCCGCTAATTTTTTTTACTAAAAGAGCCACTGCAGCCCCTCTGCCCATCAACTGGTCTCTTCTATAGGATATGTGCCATATAGTGAATGGACTGAAAATGGTGCACTTTTCATATAACTTGTTTTCTTCATCTAGATTTTAAAATTACATTTAAGTAGCATCCATAAGCTGTCATTTTTTAGTTTAAAAATCCACGATGTTTTGCCTCATGTTCAGTTGCAATCTATAATTGTTAATGGACTTAAAAATGGTTTGTTTATTGATTAATGTTGGCATTTTCTTAAAGATTTGATTTAACTGCAAGGTAATGGGGCTGTTGGGATATGTAAAAGGAGGAGTATTACAAGTTGTGATTGTAATCATTCAATTATTTCATGTGCATACAATTTGTCTTAATAAGCATATTATGTGCACATACAAACTAATTTTACAAGATGACTTAATCAAATAGATTGGAGACAGTAAGCTTGGCCCTCAACCAAATGTCTTTTCTGTTCATTTCTGCTTAAGTTCATCAATTCAGATTTAACCAATCAATTCTTTCCCTTCTAGCAGTTTATTTTTACCCATTTGATCAGTAAACAGATTACAAAAGTAAAAACTAAACAATTAAAAACATGATGGCATGAATATCAATTTATTCTTCCAGTAAACAAATCCCACCCCCTTCTATTCAGCACTTTGGCCATTTACCTTTTCTGATCCGCCTATCACTTCCTTCTGGGTCCCTTCCTCCTTCTCTTTCTCCCATAGTCTAATCTCCTCTCCTATCAGATCCCTTCTTCTCCAGCCCTTGACCTGGCTTCACCTATCACCTTCCAGCGTAGCCTCTTTCCCCTCCCTCCCCACCATTTTATTCTGACATCCTCCCCCTTCCTTCATAGTCCTGAAGAAGAGTTTCAGCCTGAAATGTTGACTGTACTCTTTTCCATGGATGCTGCCTGACCTACTGAGTTCCTCCAGCATTTTGTGTGTGTTGCTTTGGACTTCTGGCATCTTCAGACTTCCCCGTGTTTATAATTAAAAAGATGTTCCTGTTGATTCCATTCTCAGAAACTTGGAGAAACAGTGTGCGGCTCAGGGTCAAATTGAATGTTGAAGTGGTGAATGATGTGGCAGCGCTAAAGATTATTCAAGGAAGCAAATGGAGTCCTGGTAAGAAATACCACTGAAGCAGGCTTTTGGCCCACTGAATCCATGGCAACCACCAACGATCCATTTGCAATTAATCCAATTTGTTATTCTTGCCATATTCTCATTCAAATTTCTATCACTTAACTGCAGACTAAGGGTAATTTACAATGACCAAGTAATCTACCGACTGGTGTGTCTTTGGCATGTGGGAGAAAACTGGAGCACTTCAAGGAGACCCACATGATCGCAGGGAGAATGTGCATGTGCAAACTCCACACAGTCATTGCCAGAGGTGAGGATTGAAACAGGATCTCTGGTGCTGTGAGGTCACAATTCTACTTATCTCACCACCACACTGCCCAGATATTATCTCTGAGCCAGTGGCAAATGCCCCAAGTTTGTTGTGTACGATTAATAAAAAAAAAGGAAATGAATAATTGTATTCTTTTATGGCTTCAGTATATCCCAAAAATCTTTAGAACCATTGGCATAACTTAAAATCAATTTTTTGCACAGAACTGTCCAAAATGCTAATGCAATAACAACAAGATATTTTATTTTTATAATGTTAGTTGAAGGATAAGTATTGATCAATAAATTCATATCCTCCTCTTTGATGTAGTCCTGCGTCATATCTTATTCACCATCTGAGAGGGATGATAGGCTCTTGCTTTAACCAAGTGCAATGCCCCATTGGTAGTGCACTGGACTGACTGAGTAGATTTTTAGAACCATACAACTCACTACGGGCTCTTTGGCCCACAATGATTTTTTTCTTTGTTGCCCCAAGAGATGGAATAATGTGGTTTTACGGGATAATGCAGAGATCATAACTGTTTGATAAAGGGTAAAGTGTGATAGCTGAACTGTGATTGACGTGGAAGATGATAATTTTCAATGGAAATTTCAAAGTTTAAAGTAGAGTTATTATCAAGGTACATATAACTTTGGGAAAATGGAATCAATGAGTGATTCCCAGCTAGAGCAGATAAATGTATGGCTGAGGATTTGTTGCAGGGGGCAGCATTGCAGATTTCTGGATCGTTGAGATTTCTTCTGGGGAAGGTATGACCTGTACAAAAAGGATGGGTTGCACTTGAACCTGAGGGTGACCAATATCCTTACCGGCTGGTTTGCCAGAGCTGTTGAGGATGTTTAAAATTGTTTTGGCAGGGGATGGGAACTGGAATGATAGAGCTGAGGATGGGACAGTTGGTATACAAGTAGATTCAGTGCGTAGTGAGACTGTGAGGTAGCACAGGCAGATGACAGGTCAAAAATTGCTGTCAGTGGGATGAGTTGAAGTGTAATCTGGGGGCAAAATCAAAAAGGTGATGAATACAGGACTGAAGGACAAGTGAATGCACGCAGTGTGCAGAACAAGGCAGATGATCTTGTGTCACCAGTTGGAGCTTGGCAGGTACGACATTGTGGGCATCACTGCTGAGCTTAAGTGTTGTGAGTTAAACTATTAAATATTAATAGTTGGAAGCTTAAATGCAAGGATACACATTGCATTGAAAGGACAGGCAGGTAGGCAGAGGGAGTGGGGTGGCTCTATAGGTAAAAAATCAAATCAAATCCTTAGAAGGAGGTGACATACGAGCGGAAGATGTAGAATCGTTGTTGGTAGAATTAAGAAACTGCAAGGATGAAAAGACCCCGATGGAAGTTATAAACAGGCCTCCAAACAGTGGCCAGGATGTGGGATTAAATTACGACGGGAGATAGAAAAGGCATGTCAAAAGTGGAATGTTAAGAGGGACTTCATGGCGGACTTCAATGTGCAGGAAAATCAGTTGGTGCTGGATCCTAAGAGAGGGAATTTGTAAAATGCCTATGAGATGGCTTTTTAGAGCAGTTTGTGGTTGAGTCCACTGGTGGAAAGACAATTCTGGATTGGGTTTTGTTAATGAACCAGATTCTGATTAGGGAGCTTAAGGTAGAGGAACCCTTATGGAGCAGTGATCATAATATGATAGAATTCACCCTGCAGTTTGAGATGGACAAGATAAAGTCTCAGACAAGAGCACAGCCTCAGACTAGAAGGATGTCCATTTAGAAAACAGAGATCAAGAGGAATTTCTTTAGGCAGAGGGTAGTGAATCTGTGGAATTCATTGCCACAGGTGGCTGTGAAAGCCAAGTCATTGAGTATATTTAAGGTGGAAGTTGATAGCTTATTGATTAGTCAGAGAATTAAAGGTTACAGGGAGAAGGCAGGAGACTGGTGTTGTGAAGAATAATAAATCAAATCTGATGGAATGACTAGATGGGCCAAATGGCTTGATTCTGCTCCTATGTCTTATGGGCTAATATATTAGAATGCTCACAAGAGGAAAGGAAGGTTAGAGTTAACCTGTGGTTTGTAAAAATACAGGACTGAGGTTGTTGCAAGAGAAGAGTTGATGGCAAATTGTCCACTTTGTAACCAATACAAAAGTGCCCGAGAATATTGAACTATTAATGATCTTGGTTAGTTGGAAGCCAGCCATGGTGGTTAGACGGTCAGAGATTTAGCAGAACTTGGGCTCAAGGGAAGAGATAGTAGATTTCATAGACACGATCAGAGTAGGGGAGAAACTAGAAGCAGGTGTGGGCTCCTTGACAGAACATTGGGAGGCTGGAGGAAGGTTTGACTCAGTTGGCAGAAGGAAATAGCAGAAACAGTTATGGATGGTTTGGCTGTAATGAGGAAATGCCTTCTTGAACTTACGAGCAGGGCAGGTAGCACCATAAGCACCGGGAGGGGATTACCAGTCTTCCTGTATTCACCGTCCACCATTACCTCCTCAGCAATGATAGCTTTGTAATTCCACATAAATAAAGGAAAACATTTTTTAATTGTTGGTTGGATTCCGTCTGTCTCGAAGGACAGCGGGTGATCATCATCATTACAAGCCTGGGTGGAAGGTATGGAGATCCTGAGATGCCCAGTCATCAAGATCCCCCTCTCAGCCTCACCAGTGTAGTCTAAAGGAAAGCTTATGAAGCAATAAGTTTGGCACCAGCTTGGCTGCAGGAGCTGCTGGAAGGATGTTCAATGATGTCCAGCTGCCTTAGGAACTCCATTCTGGATTTGATGTCTGTGTTTACTCCTGTAGCCTTCATCTCTCCCGAGGCTGCCCACAAGGCAGTGGGGCTATTTACCCATAGCTGGGGATCTGGTTCACGAGCACCAGGGCGTGTCCACACACATGTGGGCCAGCGTACTACGTGTGCAGGGGCCAGACCTTCTCCCTGTTCTCTGTAGTTCAGCCTGAGCCTGAAAGGAGTTCAATTTCTGTGTGTCACCAGTGAGGAGTCACTGCACGAGGCTTGCTGTTGGAGAGACTGTGTACTGGCAGGGAGAGACTTACACATTCAGCTCTCCTTTTCGTAAGACTGCTAGCCAGTGGTGGAAGCTGAAAGTGAGAGCGACACACACTACCCAGTACACTCCCACACTAGACATGTCACAACAACCATTTTGACACCACGTTTTAACTGTACAACTAGACTTATCCGATATTTTGAATGGTGACAACCCTGTTACATTTAGTGTGTTATCAATTAATATAAACCAGAAGCAAGCAAAAAAAAGTCGATGTCGAAAATCTTATACTAAACAAAAAACAGTGATGAGGCAACATTGTGCAGAGTGAAAAAGTTAGTTTTCTGATTCACTCCAAAGTGATTGCCCATAGATGAGAAACTGGTTTAACTTTGCTCCATTCTCCACAGATCCTACCTTGTCCTCCCAAAGATTTCAGTTTAATTCCCAGACAGGTTCTGAATGAGTTGACCTTGCAGACAGCTGTTGGTACAAAATACAAGACCTCAAAATCAGTCAAGAATGCTGAAAAGTAGCCATGATTCCTGTTTTTGATTTGTGCACTGGAAGTGCATGTCTCAACACTGGATGAGATCCAGCTTGGTTGTAACACTCTGCAAATAGCTAGCCGTTACTCACAAGCTGGTCTCATAAGGCCATTGAGATAAGGTTTTAGAGAGTCCTGATTTGATATGTGTTTCTACTTTAACGAAGTGTCTACACTTACATAGAACAATACAGCACAGTACAGGCCCTTTGGCCCACAATGCTGTGCCGATCTTTAAACCCTGCCTCCCATATAACCCCCCACCTTAAATTTCTCCATATATCTGTCTAGTAGTCTCTTAAATTTCACTAGTGTATCTGCCTCCACCACTGACCCAGGCAGTGCATTCCACACACCAACCACTCTCTGAGTAAAAAACCTTCCTCTAATATCCCTCTTGAACTTCCCTCCCCTTACCTTAAAGCCATGTCCTCTTGTACTGAGCAGTGGTGCCCTGGGGAAGAGGCACTGGCTATCCACTCTATCTATTCCTCTTAATATCTTGTTGATGCACCATCAATAACTCACCACACTTGTATACCTCTATCATGTCTCCTCTCATCTTCCTTCTCTCCAGAGAGTAAAGCCTTAGTTTTCTTAACCTCTGATCATAATGTATACTCTCTAAACCAGGCAGCATCCTGGTAAATCTCCTCTGTACCGATACAGAAGATGATTCATAAAACACAATGTAGCAAGAAGCCATTTGGCTCAACTGTCCGCACTGGTGATTTCCATCCCTGTGAAACAATGAATCCAATCCTATTGACCCCTTTTTCAGAATCAGAACCAGTTTTGTTATCACTGACATATGTCATGGTATTTGTTGTTTTGTGGCAGCAGTGGTGTTGTAAGTACAGAGCAGGACATGAACAGTTACAATAAAAATAAGTGAACAGTACAAAAGAGGAATAATGAGGCAGTGTTCATGGGTTCGTGGATCATTCAGTAATTGTGGTGAACTACATATACCTGTCTGGACATGCCCCTGCTGACTGCTCCTGTGGCTCCTCCCACTGACCCCGGTATAAAGGCGATGGGGGCCTGAGCCCTGCCCTCAGTCTCCAGCATGGTGGTCAATTGCTGATTGTTCTTTCTTCCAGTCAATAAAAGCCGATATCTCGCCTCATGTCTCAGAGAGTTATTGATGGTGCATCAGTAATCTGATGAAAGGTGGGAGGAAGCTGTCCTTAAAACGTTAAATGTGGGTTTTCAGGTTCCTGTACTGAAAGCAGTATTGGGAACCAGACACATCCCAATCGTAAGGTCCTTAATGATTGATGCCAGCTTTTTGAGGCACTGCCTTCTGCAGATGTCCTATTTGTGGGGAGACTAGAGCCCATGACGGAGCTGACTGATTCTGTTTCCAAATAAGGAAGAAAATACAAAAACAGTTCAGAAAATGAAGATGGGCTTACAATGAAGATTGAACATCTGTTTGTTACTGGGCGGCATTTATTTTATAAAGAATTTAATGGGATTTAGGTAGAATTACCTGTTTAAGTACAAAAAAATTTAATAAAATTATGAAGTCCTCCAGCCCAGAACTACACCAAGCATCAAGCACCAATTTACACTAATCATACATTAATTTTATTAATTCTCACCACACTCCTGTCGACTTCTTTCAATTCTATTATTTGCCTACACGTTAGGGACAATTTGTTTACAAGGGCCAATTAAACTGCACAGTTTAAGGATGCAGGGCGATACGTGAACACCCAAGGAAAACCCAAGCAGCCACAGTGGCAATGTATACAATCCACACTGACAGCACCAGGGGTCAGGAATGGCTTCAGGCCGCTGGAGTTCTGAGGCAGAGGCTTTCAAATTTAGAGCAATATTTTAGGAAAAAAATCATATACTTGCAATTTCTTCTTCGTCAGGATAAAATTCATCAGAATCCCTCATAGAGGGATCAGAAGTGGAGAGAGTGAGCAGCTTCAAGTTCCTGGGTGTCAAGATCTCTGAGGATCTAACCTGGTCCCAACACATTGATGTATTCATAAAGAAAGCAAGACAGTGGCTATACCTTATTAGGAGCTTGAAGAGATTTGGTATGTCAACAAATACACTCAAAAACTTCTATAGCTGTACTGTGGAGAGCATTCTGACAGGCTGCATCATTGTCTGGTATGGAGGGGCTACTGCACAGGACCAAATGAAGCTGTAGAAGGTTGTAAATCTAGTCAACTCAATCTTGGGCATGAGCCTGCAAAGTACCCAGGACATCTTTAAGGAGCGGTGTCTCAGAAAGGCAGCGTCCATTATTAAGGACCTCCAGCACCCAGGGCATGCCCTTTTCTCACTGTTACCATCAGGTAGGAGGACCAAAAGCCTGAAGGCACACCCTCAGCGATTCAGGAACAGCTTCTTCCCCTCTGACATCTGATTTGTAAATGGACATTGAACCCACAAACACTACCTCACTTTTTTAAATATACAGTATTTCTGTTTTTGCAGATTTTTAAAAGACCTATTCAATACACATAATTGATTTAGGTACTTATTTATTTATTATTATGTTTTATTTTATTTTATTTATTATTATTATTGTTATTTTTTCTCTCTCTGCTAGATTATGTATTGCATTGAACTGCTGCTGCTAAGTTAACAAATTTCTCGTCACGTGCCGGTGATAATAAACCTGATTCTGGTTCTGATTCTGAAATTCTAAATGTAATTTTCTTCAAGTATGTAATTTGTCAGTGCTTCCAGTTCCCAGGAATTTGTGATCAATCAGTAGTGAGTTTCTGAGTTTGTGTGTGGGTGGATGGGGATTCAGGAAGGAAGTCATAATGATTCACCACATATGCTTAATCAGTACACCTCATCAATCTATAAGTGTAATGCTAATTACTGTAGATGATCAAAGCACTTCCACATAAGTCCACTGCACTCTCTTCATGCAGCCTCTACTTGTTCCCATCAAAAGTAATGATATGGGCCACATTGATTTTGCAACTTTTAAAACCTTTGTAATTCCAGGTCATTGAGAAGGATACTGTCACTTTGAAATGTCTTTATCTTTTAGATTTTTTCCCTTAGAACTAGCAGAAAATCAAATTTGTAAACAAACCATTTTGTTGATTTCATCCCACTCTATATTTTTGAAAAATAAATTCGTTTATTGGCATTATGTTATAACAACTTCCTGTTCTGGCTGTTTTAACATTCAGCAAATTGATAGCTTATAGTTTAAAAGTTAAGATCATAGTTTTGGTTTCACTAGTAAAACTTGGAAGACCATTATAGGTTAAAATGGTCAGGCCTGGTCTTCTTCTTCTACTTCAGAAAAAAATAGCACTGGTATGAGGATATTATAAAATTTCCTTTGTTGTTTCTGTGGAACAAAGTATAAAAGACCAAAGGAATGTAAATAGATTTTATCCAATTTCTTCACTTTTAAGTGTGACTTAAGAGGATATCGCAGACTTTAAAGACCATAGGCCCAGCCCAAAGGGTTCTTTGAAAGTTAAAAGTTTAAATTTCAATGTAAATTTATTATCAAAGTTGGGGGCATTGTGGATAGTCTGGAGGGTTGTCAGAGTTTACAGTGGGACATCAATAGGATGCAGAACTGGGCAGATAAGTGTGAAGTGGTTTATTTTGGTAGGTCAAATATGATGGCAGAATATAGCATTAATGGTAAGACTCTTGGCAGTGTCAGGATCAGCAAGATCTTGGGGAGCGTCCATAGGACACTCAAAGCTGCTGCGCAGGTAGACAGAGTTGTTAAGAAGGTGTATGGTGTGATGGCCTTCATCAGCTACGGGATTGAGTTCAAGAGCCGTGAGGTAATGTTACAGCTATATAAGACATTTCAGTTCCCCCAGAACTGAAATGGCTAACATGAGAGGGGACATATTTTTAAGGTGCTTGGAAGTAGGGTACAAGGAGGAGGTCAGAGGTAGGTTTTTCACACTGAGAGTGGTGGGTGTATGGAATGCACGGCCAGCAAAGGTGGTAGAGGCAGATACAATAGGGTCTTTTAAGGGACTCTTAGACAGGTAAGTGGAGCTTAGAAAAATAGAGGGCTATGCAGTAGTGTAATTCTAGGCCATGTTTTAGAGTAGGTTACATGGTCCATACAAAATTGTGGGCCGAAGGGCCTGTAACGTGCTGTAGATTTTTATGATAAAGTACATATATTTTACCATATACAACTTGAGATTCATTTTCCTGCAACCATTTATAGTAAAAAGAAAAGAAATCAAAATCAGATTCAGGTTTAATATCACTAGCATATGTTGTGAAATTTGTTGTCTTTGCGACAGCGGTACAATATAATACATAATAATAGAGAAAAAACTGTGATTTACAGTTAGTATCTTCTCTCTCTTTCCCCCCTCTCTCTCTCCCTCCCTCTCCCTCCCAAAAGTAGTGAGTTAGTGGTTATGGGTTCAATGTCTATCCAGAAATTGGATGGCAGAGGGTAAGAACCTGTTTCTGAATTGTTGAGTCTTTGAGTGTGTGCCTTCAAGCTTCTGTACCTGCTTCTTGATGGTAACAAGGAGAACAAGATGTGACCTGAGCGAATGGGGTCCTTAATGATGGATTCATATAGTTTTTGAGACTTTATAAATGAACAATGACGGAAAAGCACCAATGTGCAATAGAAGACATAAAAATAATCCCGAGAACGTGAGCTGCAAAGAGCTGGTCCCCATTGAAGATGTTCTTTAGCTATCTGTAGCTCGCTGAGGTGATGGCAGTGAGATCTGATGTTCAATATTATTGCTGCTTGGGTCTATCCATTCAGGCAAGTGAATGTTCCTTACTTCATATCAGTAGAAGCAAAGTTCTAGGCTATCATGTTAATTGAGGAGCCTATCACATTTTAAATGAGGAAAAAATGTCATCAATCTATTTTCTTTTAGATTTTTAAAATGACCGGTGCAATTCAAAAATTATGTTGGAATCTATAATACTGCTTCACCACCATCCTAAACCTCCCCAAAACCTAATGTTTAGGAGCATGCTAGAATCGGGCTGGGGAGGCAGTTGATGAGGATGTGGCAAGAATAAAGGGGATTAATCCAGGACCAGTAGAATTATCCTGAATGGGTGCTTGGAGGTTGATGTAGACTTGTTGGGCTGAAGGGCCTTCTTTTATGGTGTATGACTCCATCAAAATCAAAGTCAGTATCTGATTTATTATCATTGACTTACGTGACATGAAATTTGTTGTCTAGTGGAATCACTAGAGAACAGGCATAAGATATTTAAGTATACTTTGTGCACTCAAACAGGTGTGACCACTTAATTCCTATTGACCTCTTTCTGTACTGAATTTGTTTTTTGTTACTAGCTGTGGTGAACATTGCTTTGCTTAGGTCTTTGGCCAAGCTGCCTGAGTAAAGACTTTCAAACCTCAAATCCCAATTGAGAATTAGGAAGATAATGGGAGCTTACGTGTTGCTTGTGTTTGGGCTGATGTAGGATGTTGGTGATTGTAACATAATTCCATTCATTTCCCCATTCCCATTCCAACATGTTGGTCCATGGTCTTCTCTTCTGCCATGATGAGGCCACTCTCATGGTGGAGAAGCACACCTCATATTCCATCTAGGTAGCCTCCAGCCTGATAGCATGAACATTGATTTCTCCTTTTGGTAATTTTTCCCCCTTCCCTTTCCTTCTTCTTCTGTTTCCCACTCTGACCTCGTACCTCTTCTCCTTCCCTTTCTTCCATGGTTCACTCTCCTCTCCTATCAGATTCTTTCTTCTCCAGCCTTTACCTTTCCCACCCTCCTGGCTTCAATCAACTTCTGGCTTGTCCTTCCCCTCCCCAACACCTTTTAAATCTGGCAGCTTCCCCCTTTCTTTCCAGTCTTGATGAAGGGTCTCCACCTGAAACGTCGACTGTTTATTCATTTCCATAGATGCTACCTGATCTGCTGAGTTCCTCAGCATTTGTGTGCGTTGCATTGGATTTCCAGCATCTGCAGAATCTCTTGCTTTTATGATATTGTCTCAGCTGCTGATTGTTTTAAAAACCTCCCAGTTCATTTTATTTAGTTAGTTATCTTAACAAAACAACTGAAAGTGTTTAGTAGAAAAACCATTTGGAAGAAAATAATATAAGCCAACCATCATAAAATCAAAATCAATGGACTTCAGATGACAAGTTGATGCCAGTGTCTCTATGACTGAGTAGGAAGTCAGACAAGGGTGAGAAACTGTGAAAAATCAGACTAGAAATTAAAATAGAATTTCCAATACTTGTACAACCAGTATTGATGAAATATATATAGGTAGAACAATATAGAATTATTAAAATATAGCAATATATAGAATTAAAGGTTTTTATCCTCAAATATTAACTCCATTTTTCTTTCCACAGAAATAGTGAGTATTTTAGCATTTTCTTGTTTTCATTTGGGGATTTATATAATATTAATTCATTGTATAAAGTATGTTTTTTTTCAGTCTGAAGATATAACCGTTGTATATAGATCAGCTTTACGGTAAGAAGACACTATATGCCTGCTTTTATTAGTGCTCTCTTTAAAAATAACCTTTCAATTACTTCACTTTAACAGCATAAGTCTAATGTCATTTATTCATTGAGAAAAGGTGCAGCACCTGTGTGGATAGTGTAGAGGGCTGTCAGAGGGACATTGATGGGATGTAAAACTGGGCTGACAAGTGGCAGATGGAGTTCAACCCAGATAAGTTTGAGGTAGTTCATTTTGGTAGGTCAAATATGATGGCAGAATATAGTATTAATGGTAAGACTCTTGGCAGTGTGGAGGATCAGAGGGATCTTGGGGTCCGAGTCCAAAGGACACTGCAGGTTGACTCTGTGGTTAAGAAGGCGTATGGTGTATTGGCCTTCATCAATCATGGGATTTAGTTCAAGTGCTGAGAGGTGATGTTGAAGCTATATAGGACCCTGGTCAGACCCCACTTGGAGTACTGTGCTCAGTTCTGGTTGCCTCACTATAAGAAGGACGTGGAAACCATAGAAAGGGTGCAGAGGAGATCTACAAGGATGTTGCCTGGATCGGGGAGCACACCTCATGAGAATAGGTTGAATGAACTTGGCCTTTTCTCCTTGGAGCGATGGAGGATGAGAGGATGACTTGATAGAGGTGTACAAGATAATGAAAGGTATTGATCATGTGGATAGTCAGAGGTTTTTTCCCAGGGCTGAAATGGCTAGCATGAGAGAGCATAGTTTTAAGGTGCTTGGAAGTAGGTACAGAGGAGATGTCAGGGGTAATTTATGCAGAGAGTGGTGAGTGTGTGGAATGGGCTGCCAGCAGCGGTGGTGGAGGTAGAAACGATAGGGTCTTTTAAGAGACTCCTGGATGGCTACGTGGAGCTTAGAAAAATAGAGGGCTATGGGTAAGGCCTAGGTAGTTCTAAAGTAGGGACATGTTTGGCACAGCTTTGTGGGCCAAAGGGCCTGTATTGTGCTGTAGGTTTTCTATGTTTCTGTGTTTCTACCACAAAACTCGAGTTGACAATAAGTATCTGCACAGGAATTCCATTTTGTGTAATGTCACAACCACAACTCATTATCCTTGTTTCACTTTATCCTTTGTTTCCCCTCACTCCAGTGACCCTCTTGCCCCTGCTTTCATGGCCTGCACATCATCTCCCTCTGTTTCCCCACCTCCTCCCTTTTGTTCCATGGAAAACTGGCCTCTCCTGTCAGATTCCTTCTTCTTCCACCCTTTGCCCCTTCCACCTACTGCCTTCTAGCTTCTCACATCAATCACGTTTATCCCTCTCTGCCACTCACCTACCTTCCCTCCTCACCTAGACTCACCCACCTTCTTATTCTGGCTTCTGCCCCCTTCCTTCCCAGTCCTGGTGAAAGGCCTCAGCCCCAAACGTCTACTATCAATTTCCCCCCAAAGCTGCTGCCTGGCTTGCTGTGCTCCCCCGATATTTTCAGTGGAAAAGGCAAAGCTAAGGAGGGACTGGACGTGAGTATTGTGAAGCTACCATGTGGTGAACAGGGGTCAATTTAATTTAACATGCAGGGATGATAGGGTTTATGTTTCTAGGGCTTGATATGAGGACAACTCTGAACCACCACGTCAGTGAAACCTTGAAACATAAGGAATCAGATGTTTCACATTAATCAGCCCAACTTTCTCTGTGGAAAAGCAATTAAAATGGAGGCCTTTCAGCACACAACTCAAAACAAGTGAGTGAGTTTTGTGATACACACAGTTCCTAATACACCTGCATTATACTAGTCACATCACCTTATAACTTCTGTTGATGCTGCGGGCAGTCCTGAACTGTAAATTGACCACCGATAACAATAGGATTGAGGCTTTTGAAATTCATTTTGATACTGTCTATTCAGCCAAGACAGTGGGTTGTTTAGGTTACAATTAAGCTCTGGTCCTTTAGGTTCTGTACCAACAACATTTGAAGCTAATTTTTCTGAGACTAGGTTGTAAATCATCAGTAGGAAAGCAACATTCTTTTGTTGCTGCAGACGGTGAATACATAAACTCGCATTCACTACACAAGACTAGGGACCTCTAGAAGAACACTACAGTGTCTGTATCTAAGGCATGAATCCAAAAGCAAAGCACTCCAGATTTTGAAAATATGTAATAAAAACGGACTATGTTGGAAGTGCTCAACACGTCAGGCAGCATCTGTGGAAAGACAAAAGGAACTAACAATTCTGGGTGATGACTATTTGTTTAGAATTGTTGAGAGTTCTAAACCTTTAAAATCTCCTTTCATCCGAGTCTATCCAGATTCATCAGGATTTACCTTGGTACATCGAAGCGCACCGAGCATTAGCCAACATCTACCGTGTGGTTCAGAATTGCAGTCAGAGAGAGAATTCTTCCCATCTTTTGGTATTATGCTTGCATTAATCCGCTTCATGTGACTCATTGTTTATCTAGTCAGCTTTGAGCCACCAGTGCTGCAGGCAAAGACCACTGTCAGAATTTTGAAATCTAATAGCAAATGGGATAAATTCCAACCTGATTATTCACCGCCCGCACCTCCAAACAAAAAGGTAACTTAAGTGTGACTCCTGTACAATTCAGCACAGCCAGAATTCAATAGCTCACTGTTTATTTAGGCTCATTTAGATTAGATTTAGAGAATTTGGATTCAAAATTACTCCTGTTTGCCCTTTCCTCCACTGAAGAAAAGGATTCATTAATTATTATGGTTCCGTGAATAATAAAACTCTTAGTAGCAGCTCTAAGGCTATCTTCACGTGTGAACATGGACCATGGGTAGTTAATAGCTCTCTTTTGAATGACACTATAGCTCTTTTCATCCCAATAAATATCCCAGCTTTAATATTAACACACAGTTAACAGAATACGTATCAAAGCTAATATATAGAATACCATCCGCTGTTCTGTCCTCAATTCACCCAGACTGTGTGAATGTTGATAGTTTGTTTTCAACTACATTGCTGGTGGAATTAGTCGTGTTGGCCAGAAAGAACTACAGTCTACAAATCAGTGGATTCAAATGAATCAAGGACAGTGGAAGCAGACAGACCAATTGCCTTTGTTCTCGTCATGAGGGAGGAGATGGAGGCTGCCATTTTATGAAGAGACTAAAGTTTGTGAGCTGAAGTCGTTTGGCTTGATCAGTGTTTAAAGCAGACACAATAATGCCTTAGGTAATCTGCTGAACTCGGGATAATTTCCAAATAAATGTTACTTGTGAGGTGTTCTTTGGTTGGATATAATATGCAGGTTTGTGAATGTTGGGATCTGTGTCTGGTCTGTGTGATTCAAGCTGGTTGCTGATTGGGAACCCAGAGCCACAAATTATTGATTGTCACTTGCTGGAAAGAGGGCAATAAATGGATGCAGGCCTGGAGCAGAGCTAATGAAAAGGTGTTAGAGGTCAGACACAGGAACTACAGCCAATGGCACTGGACTGCAATATTTGAATTGGTAAGAAATGAATATAAAAGCAAAGATTTTCACATACAACACAACAATGACTCAGTAGGAGGTTTATCATCGTGGATGTGAGGTGCCCCTCAAACACTAGGACATTCGAAACGGGGCTAGGAGGAACATGTGGCCAGTAGCAGAAACTCCTTATTAACTGGTGTTATATTTTCTGTTCTTTGACTGTTCATAGAAGGTCAGGAAAACTCAGGAGGTGTGCGCACAGGTAGTCGGTTGTGTAAGTTCCTGCGTTCTTCCGCTGAGACAACAAAGGTATTTGTCGGCAATTACAGATTCTCTCTGTGCCTCCCTGATCATTATAACAAGGGGCGATTGTTGCAACAGTAGCAAGCCTTGACCTGGATTCACACATATCCAGTTCGCAGTCGCTAATTGATGAATACTGAGTAATTAACCTCAATGTAGAATATGTGTGGGTGCTTCATTGCCAAATGTAAAGATAATGAGATTAGATCTGTACTATCGTGAAACAAATCAATGTTTAAACTTGTATGTAATTGGACTGATAGCTGATTGTGGAACCAAAGGTGGTACCCACTTGCCTAATGTTTAATAAGCAAAAGGCAGGGCAGTGAACCAGACTCTCAACTTTTCAAAGACTTAAGTAAAATAAATAAAGTTAATTTACTCAGGCAATTCATGTTTCATAAATAGCCTTATAATTAAGCTGTCTCTTTTATCAAACTTAATCAGGCTGGAATATCTGAACATTTTATTCTCAGGATGGTGCTAAAAGTGAGTTTTAACTTCAGTGCTGTATATTTTTAAAGTTAAAATTGGACGTATTTAATGTTTACCAATGATAAAAGAAACAAACTTTCCAATTTATTTAAGTCAGATCAAGTCAAGTTTACTGTCATTTAACTATATGTTGTATTTGTATATAATCAAAAGAGATAATGTTTCTCCGGACCAGGGTATAAAGCACAGTAGTACATATAATACACACATAACATGCATCAGGGAAAGATGTCACTTATAATAGTAAAGCTTATAATAGCTTTCTCACTGGGTACAAGATTTCACTGATGAATATTTCACATGAAACGTCTGGGAATGAGGAATGGCCTGCTGATGGCCAGTGTAAGTACGGAGCCAGACTGGAAAGGTCAGGGTGTTGGAGCTCACTGTTCGATGAGGTTTACTTGTCCCTGTGCTGAACTGAAGCTGAGGCCTGAAACTAACGGGCTCCTGGACCAATCTGAGTGATGACTGGTTTTGTGGCACCATCATGAACTTTAGTTCTGAATGCTATTTCTTATCTTTATTGTTTGTGCGAGTTGTCTTTTTTTCTGCATGTTGGGTTCTATTGGAGTTCTTTGTTTTCTGGCTGCCTGTAAGGAGATGAATCTCAAGGTTGTATCATGTATACGTGCTTTGATAATAAATGTACTTTGAATTTGAACCCTTTTCTATCTGTTATCCTGAAATCCATGAACAGCAATGACCTGAGGAAGGTGAACCTGCACCAGTTCTTTCGTTACATGTTGACAGAACTTTTTTTCAATGAGATCACAAGAATTCTGAGCAGTCTGGGAATTTCATCACCAATCTGATTACAAAGACAAACAAAGTGATCATGTTGGCTCTAAACTTTAAACACCACTAATAGTGACGACTTGCACGATGCCTGATCTACGAGCAATGCAGAGTACACACCTTGTAGTGTGACCCTACTCCAGAATTGGAGTGGAACCCAAGCACCAAGATGATCTTCTGAATTCAAGATGGTAGAGCCCCATCACTGTCACATATTACACCTTTCACGGGAAGTCAAGTTTTTTTGTCATTTAACTATATACATGTATCCTGTCAAACTAAAGAGCAGAAACTAAATATTATATGGCGCAGAACAGATTAACCAGTAACACTTTGAATGTGATGAGACAGGGAGTTCAAAAGCCTAATGACCTAGGGAAAGAGGCAGGTTTCCATCCTGACCATTCTTGTTTTTATGTCACAGTCTCCTGCCTGATGGTAGAAAGTCAAAGAAGATGCTGGCTGGATGGGTGGGATCAGGATTACGCCCTTGCTTTTATGTTCCAGTCCTCTCAAAATGAACGCTAACATTGCATTTGCCTTCCTCAACACAGATTCTACCTGCAAGTTAACCTTCTGGGAATCCTGCATGAAATCTCTCAAGTCCCTTTGCACCTCAGAGTTTTAAATTTTCACACTCTCTTATTCTTTCTAGCAAAGTGCCTGACCCTGTACTTCCTGACACTGTATTCCACCTGCCACTAATCTGTCTAAGCCCTCTTGCAGCCTCTCTGCTTCCTCAACACTACCTGCTCCTCCACCTATCTTTGTATTGCCCACAAACTTAGCTGCCAAGACATTGATTCCATCATCCAAATCATTGACATAGAATGTAAAAAGAAGCAGTCCCAACACCAACCCCTACAGAACACCACTAGTCACTGGCAGCCAACCAGAAAACCATCCCTTTATTCCCACTCTTTGCCTAATACCAAACAGCTAATGCTCTATCCATGTAAGTATCTTTCTTGTAATGCCATGGGCCCTTACCTTGTTAAGCAACCTCATGTGCAACACCTTATCAAGTGCCTTCTGAAAATCCAAGTATACCAATCCACCAATTCTCCTTTGTCTATCCCACTTGTAATTTCCTCAAAGAATTCCAAGAGATTTATCAGGCAAGATTTTCACTTAAGGAAATCATGCTGATTTTGGCTTAATTTATCATGTGCCTCCAAGTACTCTGAGACCTCATCCTTAACAAGAGACTCCAACATAATCTCAATCACTGAAGTCAGGCTAACTTGCCTACAATTTCCTTTCTTCTGTCTCTCTCCATCTTGAAGAGTGGAGTGACATTTTCAGTTCTCCAGTCCTCTGGAACCATGCCAGAAACTACTGATTCTTGGAATATCGTTACTAATGCTTCCACAATCTCTTCAGCCACCATTCAGAACCCTAGGGTCCTCCTTTAGAATGCCATGGATCAGATCCAAGTCATCCCTGACTCTGGCATCTGGGAGGAAACATCCCATCTGGGTGTCTCTATCATGTCCACAGAATCCCATGTCTTCTCCGCTAACTATGGAATCTCCTGTCATTACTGCAGTCCTCTTCTCCCCCCTCTGCCTTCCCTTCTGAGCTACAGTGCCAGACTCAGTGCTAGGTACCTGCCTCCTGTAACTTAGAGGCAACTACCTCCCTGTAGCTCCTATATATCTCCTCCTCATTCTCCCGTTTGAACTGAAGGTCATCGAGCTGCAGCTGAAGTTCCTTATCACTTTCCCTGTGGAGATACCACTCAGTGCACCCAGTGCAGGTCATTATCTAGCATGTTGAAGGTCTCCCAGATTTCCTATATCTCACATAAAGAACACAACCCAGACCCCAGAGCCATTCTCACTGCACTAACTGTGCATAACAGATGAAGAGTGAAGACGAAGAAACCTACCTGAAACTTATCTCACCAAGCCTGTTGTTGCTAAAGTCTGCTGAGACAAAATCTTCCGACTCTAACATTGTTCTGCTCCAACAATGGCCACTCAGCTTTTCCCTACCTTATTTATATTTGCCATTGCTAATGAATTGCGATTCAATTGCACTGCTAGATAAAGTCGAAAGCCCAAGAACGTTCCTTTTTATATCTCTTGCTCCAATATGTGTGTAGTCTCCTCTCTCAATTCAATTGGGCCACTGGAAAAAAAAAATCCCTAAGGTATCCTCTAAATCTTCTACCTCTTAGCTTAAAATTATGTCCTCTAGTTTTTTGATACCCCAATCATGAGAAAAAGATTTGACTATTTAAGCTATCTACACTTCCTATGATCTTCTATCAGGACACCCGACAGCCTCCTTCACTTCTGGGAAAACACGTCAAGCCTTTTAAGTCTCTCCCTGTAATTAAACATCACCAATCCAGGCACCATCCAGGTGAATCTCCTGTGCACTCTCTCCAACACAATCACATCCTTCCTACAGAAAGGTGACTGGAACTATACACATTACACCAATAAGCCAAGTATACCATGATGTCCCAACTCTTATTTTCTGTGCCCCAAACTTTGTTGGCGTCAAAACCCTTCTCTACCCCTCCCCTGCTCATCACCTCTGGTTCTCCACTTACTTCTCTTAAGAGTCATAGAGAAGTACAGCACAGAAACAGGCCCTTCCACCCATCTAGTCCATGCCAAACCAGGCCTACTCCCATTGACCTGCACCAGGACCGTAGCCCTTAATACCCCTATCATCCATTTACCTATCCAAACTTCTCTTAAATGTTGAAATCGAGCTCGCATGCACCACGTGCTGGCAGATTGCTCCATACCCTCATGATCCTCTGAGTGAAGAAGTTTCCCTTCATGTTCCACTTAAACATTTTTACCTTTCACCCTTAACCCATGACCTCTAGCTGTAGTCCCACCCGACCTCAGTGGAAAAAGCCTGCTTGCATTTACCCTATCTATACCACTCATAATTTTGTATCCCTCTATCAAAATGCCTCTCTGTCTTCTACATTCCTCTAAGTTCTGTCCTAAGTTCTGTTCTAAGTGCTGTCCTCTCCTATTAGATTGCTCCTTCTTCTTCAGGCCTTTACCTCTTCCACCTATCGCCTCACAGCTTTTCACACTATCTCCCCCCCCCCCCACTCACCCAACTTTCCCCTCACATGAGCTCACCTATCACTTGCCATGTAGTATTCCTCTACTTCCCTCCACCTTCTTATTCTGACTTCTGCTCCCTTCCTTTCCAGTCCTGATGGAGGGTGTCAGCCCAAACTGTCAACTGTTCATTTCCGTCCGTAAATGCAGTCTGTCCTGCTGAGTTCCTCCAGCATTTTGTGAGTGTTGCTCAAGATTTCTAGCCAGTATCTTGTGGAAGGTAATCGTGCCATATGCTTTCTTCACTGCCCTGTCCACCTGGGTTGCTATTTCCAGGGATCTATGGACTTGGATGTTTGGGTCTCCTTTGACATAGTCTACATGGATTTTAGCACAGTGTTTGACACATGGAAAGATGCCCTAATCGGGAGATCCAAGGGAGAGTGGTAAACTGGATCCAAGACTGACTCATTGCAGGAAGAAAAAGTTAAGAGTGTATAAATGAAATTTAAAAAAAAACTGTTAATGCTGGAAATATATAAACAAAAAGCAGAAAATTCTGCTCAGCAAATCAGACTTCAACCAATGGGAAAAGACACAGTCAATATATCAGGTTGGAGAAGTTCTGTCAGAATTTCAAAGTAGACAAAGAATGTCAGTAAAAACTTCAAGTGAGAGTATGGGAGGGGCAGACATCAAAGTAGCATCTGTGTAGAAGGTTTTGTCATCTGATGAAACTTTCCATACAAATGCTTCTGAAACGCCTTCTTATTTTTCCGGACAGTGGCTACGCCTCTGCAATTGGCAACAAAGCCCTTCACCATATCTCATCCATTTCCTATGCCTCTGCTCTCACCACCACCCCAACTCCTACCTCCTCTGGTACAATTATAGAACTCCTCTGGTCCTTATCTCCCACCCCACCAGCCTTTGTATTCAACAACGAATTCTCTACAATTTCTGTCACTTTCAAAGAGATTTCACCACCAGGCATATCTCCCCTTTCAGTATTTTGCTGGGACCATTCCCTTTGCAACACCCTGGTCCACTCTTCTATACCCATAAACCTCCTCTCTTCTTACAGCTCTCTCCCTTACAAGTGTAGCCAATGCAATAATTGGTTTTCACCTCTCTTCCACCTCATAAAAGCAAAAGAGAGTATACCAAATAGCAAAATTAGTGGGAAGCTGGAGGAGTTGGGTAACTTTTAAAAACCAACAGAAAACAACTGAAAAAGTAATAAGGAAAGTAAAGATGAAATTTGAAGGCAAACTAGCCAATAATATAAAAGAGGATACTAAAAGATTTTTCAAAGTAAAAGAGAGGTGAGAGTGGATATTGAACCGCTGGAAAATGACGCTGGAGAGGTAGTAATGGGGAACAAAGAAATGGTATTTTGTATGAATCTTCACTGTGGAAGACACCAGCAGCATGCCAGAAATTTGAGAATGTCAGGGCCCAATAGAGTGAAGTTGTTATTAATAATGAGAAGGTGCTTGGGAAACTTTAAAGGTCTGAAGGCAGATAAGTCATCTGGACCATATGGACTACATTCCAGAGAGGGCGGGGGAGCTGGGGGGGGAGTGCTTTGGGGTTCTAACATTTAACTGCCATTCATTCTTTGGGGCACTCCTCTGTGTTCATGGATGGTTGCGAAGAAAAAGTATTTCAGGATGTATATTGTACACATCTCTCTGACATTAAATATACTTTTGAAAATAGGTGGCTAAAGAGATTGGGGAGGCATTAGTTTTGATCTTTCAGGAATCACTAGATTCTGAAATGGTTCTGGAGGACAGGAACATTGCAAATATTGGGAGATGTTGGAGTCCATTATTAAAGTTGAGGTTTTGATGTAATTTGGGTTCATGATAAAATAGGCCAAAGTCAGCATGGTTTCCTTAAGGGAAAATCTTGCCTGGCAAATCTGTTGGAATTCTTTGTGGAAATAACAGACAAGGTAGACAGAGGAGAGTCAGTAGATATTGTTTACTTGGATTTTCAGAAGGCTTTTGACAAGGTGCCTCACAAGAGACTGATAAGCAAGATAAGAACCCATGGTATTACAGGGGAGATAATAACATGGATAGAAGAATGGCTGACTAGCAGGAGGCAAGGAGTGGGAGCAAAGGGGGCCTTTTCTGGTTGGATGTCAGTGACTAGTGGTGTTCTGTAGGGGTTGGTGTTGGGACTGCATCTTTTCATGTTAACAGCATGCCAATGATTTGGATGACAGAATTAATGGCTTTGTGGTCAAGGTTGTAGGCAATATGAAGATAGGTGTTGGTGTTGATGAAGCAGGGAGTCGGCAGAAGGACTTAGATAGATTATGAGAATGGGCAAAGAAGTACTGTAGCAGGTGGAATAAAGTGTAGGGAAGTGGATGGTTGAAGGAATAAAGGCACAGGCTATTTTCTAAATGGGGAGAAAATTCAGAAATCAGAGTTGTAATGGAACTGGGGAGTCCTCCCGCAGGATTCCCTGAAGATTGACTCACAGATTGAGTCAGTGGTAAGGAAGGCAAGTGCAATGCTAGCACTCATTTCAAGAGGATTAGAATACAAAAGCTGAGGCTTTATAAGGAATTGGTCAAACTGCCTATGGAGTATTGTGAACAGTTTTGGGCCCTATATCTAAGAAAGGATGTACCGGCATTGGAGAGGGTCCAAAGGAGGTTCACAAGAATGATCTTGGGAATGAAGAGGTTAGCATATGAAGAACATATGATGGCTCCTCGCTTGAGTTTAGAAGAATGAAGGGTGATCTCATTGAAGTCCATTGAAAAATGAAAGGCCAAGATAGGGTGGATGTGGAGAGGATGCTTCCTATTTTGGGGTACCCTAGGACCAGAGGGCTCAGCCTCAGAATAGAGGGGCATCCCTTTAGAACAGAGATGAAGAGGGATATCTTTATCGAGAGATGGATGAGCATGTGGAATCCATTGCCACAGATGGCTGTGGAGGCCAAGTTACTGGGTATATTTAAAGCAGAGGTTGATTGGATCTTGATTAGTAAGGGTGTCAGAGGTTATGGAGATATGACGGGAGAATGCTTTTGAGTGGGATGATAATTCAGCCTTGACCAGTCTATACATTCTTCTTTGACCTCTCTCATTTACAAGGCATTCCCCTCTCCCCCCACAGAACTGCCACTTCTTGCACCATCCTCTGTAAACTCTCTGTGGTCTATACTCAAGGTGTATCACATTCCCATGGTCACCGTACTGTATTCTCACAGTGGTAATCAAAGCTTCCTTAGCTAGTGCTGTTACATTCAAGGCCATGCTGGGGAGACATTCAACAAGCACAACGATTAATCCTTTACAATATAGCACCATTCTCAGTAAAAGCTAGAGACTATTGTGCAAGAAAATGCCAGGAGATCAGCAGTTTCTAATAGTCTCAAATCTACCGGTCTGGCACCAGCAATCATTCCATGGTCAAAGTCACATTCCTTTCCCATTCTGATGTTTGCTCTGAACAACATCTGAACCTCCTGACCATGTTCACATGCTTTTATGTGTTAAGCTGTGGCCACATGATTCACTGATTAAATATTTGCATTAATGGGCAGGTGTACAGGAGCATCTAATAAAAAGGCCTCCCAGTGTATATGAAGAATGTAGAACTACACACTGGGGTTTAATTAAATGAGCACTCTATCCTTAAATAAATTAATTAATAAATATGTTGCAAATGATTTAATAATTGGCTTTGAGGTAGGCAAAGTACATTGGAAGATATAGATGAAGTGGTTGGCTGGGCAGAAGAATGACAAATTGAGTTTACTTGAGAGAACTATGAGGTCATACATTTGGAGACATGCACAGGACAATGGAATACATAATAAACGAAGAGTATGAGTTTAATGATGTCTTTTATTTGTTTCTCTCTTTTGGTCCTTTTAGCAGCCTGTCCCTTTCTACAAAATTTAAAATTAATAAACCAGAATAGTTTCTACAAACTTGAAACCTTTTATATGAAACAACTTCCTTTTTCTCTAAGAGCTCTTCCCTAATCCAGTTTTCCTTCTCCTCCACCAAAGTACAAAACCTGACTCTGCAATGGTGTAAAATGCGATCAAGTCTGTTTTGACTCTCCTCGTCCAATATGTTTATTCAATGGAGATATAAAACAGATTCCTTATTTATTATCATCTCCAAAAGTACTTCTGAAAGTCATTATCTAATTTCTGATTCTGTTTCTGGGATGCAATTCCCTACTGTCCTCTGGAACTGGTCTCATCATTGGGTCCTGGGAGTGAGCATTGACAGATAGTCTGACTGCAGAGATCAACTCTGACAATCCTGCTTCCATTGTGCAACTTATAAATAATTCTAGTTTTGTTTTCTCAAACCCCGTTGACTATTGACAACATTTGCAGAACTGAAGATCACATAACTAAACAAAATGTGGACCTTAAACCTAAGATCCTCCTAGTTTGCTTCGTGAATAAAATATACAGCCTAAAAAAAAACCCAGCCATCTGCACATTGTAGTCAAAATGCTCTGAGAGTTCAAATAATCTAGTTGTCTAAAAATATGGACAACAGGAAAAAAGAAAACAAGGTGCAGGAAATCAGTGCCCGTGGGTCAGGGACAAAACAACATCTTGTGTTTTGATTAAAGTTTCTGTCATCACAATTCTGCTTGTGCATCTGGCCTGAAATTGTAAATAAAGTTTGTGTTTAATTTCACAAGACTGACGCTCTCTTTTGTTTCTTCAACAGCTCCCAAATACAAGGAAATAATAAGAGCAGGAGCAGCAGCTTCGCAATGGCTTTTGATCTGATTCAACAACCCTGTCTTAGTTAAAGATAAGTAAGCTTCAGATCTGACACTTTAAAGCTGCGATATGCCATATTAAACAGAGATTGCTTTCAAATGTGCCAGAGGATATGTGATCTGTGTAACTGCCTACAGCACAGCTGCTCATTTGGGATTGGATGTATCCTGCAGCTGTTCGGATTTAACAGTCTGTTAACCCTAACATTACTTCAGGGTTAATATTGAACATTCTACTACTGGTTGGAAGATAAGGATCAAAATGATTTGACTTGTGCAATCACTCTGATTAGACTCTTTCATGGCTTTCAGCTCCTGAATGCACCAGAGAGCTGAACTGTGAATTGAGAAGATCTGACACATATGGTCATCTTTAGACACAAAAACATCTCAACTCCAAAGTAACAAATTGGAACATAAAGCCAGGCTTCCATAAATGAGATGCTGTGCACAGTATTGCAAAGTACTTACTATAATGTATGGTGTCAGTCGGAATCAGCATTGTGGTTTTAAACTTACAATGTGCTTCAAACTTCTGATAAGTTATTTTTAATCAAAAATATTAATGAGTAATAATCAAAGTAGAGAGTGATAAAAATGAAAGGGTAATACAGAATTAAGGAATTGGGACTGGAACTGGATGAACACCGGATCATTTGTGAGACTGAAGGTCGGTAGGTCGTGTGTGGATGAAAATTGCACCCAAGGTGCAGGTCACAGCAGACTGGGTAACAGTTAAGATGGGGTGAGAGGTAAATGAGCCAGTGCAGAGAACCCCTGTGGCAATCCACCTCAACAACAGGCGTACCACTTTGGATATGATTGGGGAGGTGGGGTGAATGACTTAGCAGAGGAAAGTCACAGTGGTCAGTTCTGTGGCACTGAGTCTGGCTCTGTGACTCCGAAGGGAAGGGGGGAGAAGAGGTGAGCGGTGGTGGTAGGGGATTCGTTAGTTAGGATATGAGAGAGGAGGTTCTCTGGACGAGAATAAGATTCCCAGATGGTATGTTGCCTCCTGGGTGCCTGGGACCAGGACATCTTGGATTGAGTTCTCAGCATTCTTAAGTGGGAGAGTGAGGAACCAAAGATTGTGGTCCGTGTAGGTACCAATGACACAGGTGGGAAGAAAGATGAGGTTCTGCAAAATGAGTGCAGGAAGTTAAGTTCTATGTTAAAGGGCAGCACCACCAGGGGTTGTAATCTCAGGACTGTTACCTGGCTAATGAGGCCAGAAGTCAGAGAATCATACAGTTTAACGTGGCTAAGGAGTTGGTGTAGGAGGGAGGACATAAGATTATTGGATCATTGGGCTCTCCTCTAGGGAAGGGAAGTTTTGCACCTGAACTGGAAGGGGATTTATATTATAGTGGGAATATTTGCTAGATCTGCACGGAGGAGTTTACACTGGAGTTATAGGGAATGGGAACCAGAGTGCCAGAACAGATAGCAGAGGGCTTGTGGAGACTGATGTTGTTAAGACCTCAGATAAAGAAAGGAATCAAAAGGTTGAGCATGGTGGGACTAATGTTCTAAGCTGTGTACATTTCAATGCCAGAAATATTGTAGAAAAGGCAGATGAACTCAGGGCATTGATCAACACGTGGAATTATGGTATTGAGACCTGGTTGCAGGAGGGCCAGGACTGACAGCCCAATATTCTGAGGTTCTGTTGCTATAGATGTGACAAAGTGGGAGTGAATAAAGAAGGAGGGGTGGTGTTACTAGCATGGGAAAATATCACGGCAGGCTCAGTCACGACAGACTGGAGAATTTGTCTAGTGAAGCTTTATGGGTGGAACTGAGAAATAAGAAAGGTATGACCACAATAAAGGGATTATGTTACAGACCACCCAACAATCCGAGGGATTTAGAGGAACAAGTTTGTGGAAAGCTCGCAGATTGTTGCAAGAAACACAAGGTTGTTATAGTGGGTGATTTTAACTTTCCCCATTTTGAGTGGAACTCCCATACTAAATGGGATAGAGTTTGTCACATGTTTTCAGGAGAGTTTCCTTAATTGGTACATCAAAGTCCTGACGAGAGAGTGTGCAATATTTGATCTGTCATTAAAGAATGAGACTGGGCAGGTGACTAAAGTTTACATAGGGGGACTTTGCATTGAGTGATCACTGAATGCCATTAGCTTCAAAGTGAATATGTAATAAGATAACAACACACACAAAATGCTGGTGGAACGCAGCAGGCCAGGCAGCATCTATAGGGAGAAGTGCAGTCGACATTTCGGGCCGAGACCCTTCGTCGGGACAAACTGAAAGGAAAGGTAGTAAGAGATTTGGAAGTAGGAATGGGAGGGGAAAATGTGAAATGATAGGAGAAGACCGGAGGGGGTGGGATGAAGCTGAGAGCCAGACAGGTGATTGGCGAAAGTGATACAGAGCTAGAGAAGGGAAAGGATCGTGGGATGGGAGGCCTAGGGAGAAAGAAAGGGGGAGGGGAGCACCAGAGGGAGATGGAGAACAGGCAGAGTGATTGGCAGAAAGAGATAAAAAAGGAGGAGGGGGAAAAAACTAAATATATCAGGGATGGGGTTAGAAGGGGAGGAGGGGCATTAACGGAAGTTAGAGAAATCAATGTTCATGCCATCAGGTTGGAGGCTACCCAGCCGGTATATAAGGTGTTGTTCCTCCAACCTGAGTGTGGCTTCATCTTGACAGTAGAGGAGGCCATGGATAGACATATCAGAATGGGAATGGGACGTGGAATTAAAATATGTGGCCACTGGGAGATCCTGCTTTCTCTGGCAGACCGAGCGTAGGTATTCAGCGAAACAGTCTCCCAGTCTGCGTCAGGTCTCACCAACATATAAAAGGCCACACCAGGAGCACCAGATGCAGTACACCACACCAGCCGACTCACAGATGAAGTGTCGCCTCACCTGGAAGGACTGTCTGGGGCCCTGAATGTTGGCGAGGGAGGAAGTGTAAGGGCAGGAGTAGCACTTGTTCCGTTTACAAGGATAAGGGCCAGGAGGGAGATCGGTGGGAAGGGATGGTGGGGGACGAGTGGACAAGGGAATTGCGTAGGGAGCGATCCCTGCGAAAAGCAGAAGGGGGGGGGGGAATGTGTTTGGTAGTGGGATCCCGTTGGAGGTAGCGGAAGTAACGGAGAATTATACGTTGAGCCTGGAGGCTGGTGGGGTGGTAGGTGGGGACAAGGGGAACCCTATCACGTTGGGAGGTGGGCGGATGGGGTGAGGGCAGATGTGCGAGAAATGGGAGAGATGCATTTGAGAGCAGAGTTGATGGTGGAAGAAGGGAAGCTCCTTTGTTTAAGAAAGGAAGGCATCTCCTTCGTCCTGGAATTAAAAGTCTCATCCTGAGAGCAGATGCGGAGGAATTGTGAGAAGAAGATGGCATTTTTGCAAGAGACGGGGTGGGAAGAGGAATAGTCCAGGTAGCTGTGAGAGATAATAAGGTAGGTCTGGTCTCTGGGTTGAGATTCTAAATTGGAGAAAGCCCAATTTTGATGGCATCAGAAAGGATCTGACAAGTGTGGATTGGGACGGGCTGTTTCTGGCAAAGGTGTGCTTGGTAAGGCCTTCAAAAGTGGCATTTTAGGAGTACAAAGCTTGTATGTGGCCTGTTAGAATAGAGGGTAAAGATAATAAGTTTAGGGAACCTTGATTTTCAAGAAATATTGAGGCCTTGGTTTAGAAAAAAAAGGAGGTGCATAGTAGGTATAGACAGGCAGGAATAAATGAAGTACTTGAGGATTTAAGAAATGCCAGAGAACACTTAAGAAAGAAATCAGGAGGAATAAAAGAAGGCATGAGGTTGTTCTAGCAGACAAGGTGAAGGAGAATCCTGTGGGATTCAACAGATATGTTAAGGGCAAAAGAATAGGAAGGGTCAAAGCTGATCCAGTGGAAGACCAGAGCGGTACTTTATGCACGGAGCCTAACGAGATGGGGAAGTCTTAAATGGATCCTTTGCATCTGCATATACTCAGGAGACAGACACAGCAGTAAAGCAAAGCTGAGACGAGGTTATCAACCCTATACAGATTACAGGGGAGGAGGTGTTTACTGTCTTGAGGTAAATTAGGGTGGATAAATTCCCAGGGCCTGATAAGGTGTTCCCTCGGACCCTGTGGGAGGCAAGTGCAGAAATTTCAGGGGCCCGAGCAGAGATATTTAATTCATCATTAGTAACTGATGAGGTACTGGAGGATTGAAGGACAGCTAATGTTGTTTTGCTGTTTAAGAAAAGCGTTAAAAATAAACCAGGAAATTATAGGCTGGTGAGCCTGGCATCAGTAGAAGGAAAGTTACTGGAAGGTATTCTAAAGGAAAGATGAGTATTTGGATAGGCACAGACTGATTATGAATAGTCAGCATGGCTTCGTGCCTGGTAGGTTATGTCTAACCAAACTCACAGTGTTTTTTGAGGAAGTTACCAAGAGGGCTGTTGAAGGTAAGGCAGTGGATGTTGTCTACTTGGACTTTAGCAAGGCATTGTCAAATGTTTTCAGGAGAGTTTCCTTATTTCCAGAAGGCCTTCGATAAGGTGCAGCACAAGAGACTTATCAGCCGTTGTACCCTCGGACCTACCTGGAGAATACCTGAGGAGGAAGGTAAAGCTGCACAAGCGCGGGTGACATCAGTGGCGAGCACGGGCTTTAAAAAGCGACCCACTTTCAGGAGCGGGCAGCGGAGTGCGCAGGAGCAGAGTGCTGGGCTTTGGCTCAGCGGGCTTCAGCGCAAGAGGACTTCGGCAAGAAGCCTGCTTTTCATTTATTCTGACTAATCTGGGATCAGGTAATGGGGGAGATGGTTAGAGCAGTGGTGTGCTCCGTATGCAGTATGTGGGAGGTTAGGGTCAACACAGTTGTCCCTGATGACCACACCTGCAAAAGGTGCATCCAGCTGCAGCTCCTATCAGACCGAGTTAGGGAATTGGAGCAGGAGCTGGATGAACTACGGATCATTCGGGAGGCAGAGGCAGAGATAGATAAGAGTTATCGGGAGGTAGTCACACCGAAAAGACAGGAGGTAGGCAAATGGGTGACAGTCAAGAGAGGCAGGGGAAGCACACAGAGAGAGCAGAGCACCCCTGTGGCCGTTCCCATCAAAAATAAGTATACCATTTGGATACTGTTGGTGGGGATGACAGTGGTCCTGTCTCTGGCACTGAGGTTGGACCCTCGACTAGGAAGGGGAGGAGGGAAGGGAAGAGAGCGGTAGTGATAGGGGATTCTATAGTCAGGGGAGCGGATAGGAGATTTTGTGGGGAAGATCGGGAGTCTTGGATGGTATGTTGCTTCCCTGGTGCTGGGGTCCGAGACATCTCAGATCGGGTGCAGGTTATTGTCGAGAGGGAGGGCAAGAATCCAGATGTTGTGGTCCATGCAGGGAGCGAGGGGGTCCTGCGTAGGGAGTTCAGGGAGTTAGGTGCAAAGCTGAAGAGCAGGAACTCCAGGGTAACAATCTCAGGATTGCTACCTGTGCCATGTGCGAGTGAGGCAAGGAACAGAAAGATTATACAGATTAATACGTGGCTGAGAGGATGGTGCAGGAGGGAGGGCTTCAGGTTTTTAGATAATTGGGCTGTTCCAGGGAAGGTGGGATCTGTACCGAAGGGACGGTTTACACCTGAACTGGAGCGGTACGAACATTCATGCAGGGAAGTTGGCTCATGCTTCTTGGGGGGGGGGGGGGTTTAAACTAAATTTGCAGGGGGCGGGGATCCAGAATGTGAGAGAGGACAGCGAGATGAAGAATAAAGGACAGGTGGGGACTACACAGTTCCGGAATATTAAGTGTGTAGTAGAGGAAGGTGGGGCGGAAGAAATGATAAGGACGACTCGTGTACAGAGGGATGGTCTGACGGAACATGGAGTTAAATGTGTTGAAAGAATAAGTAAATGTAGGAAGGACAACAAAATTCTAGGGGTGTATAGCCCGATGGGAGTTCGGGGAGCTGGGTTAAGCACAATAGGCAGCGATTCAAACAGAGAGAGGAGGAGTGGGTTAAAAATTCTATATCTGAATGCACGAAGTGTCAGAAATAAGGCGGATGAGCTTGAAGCACAGGTGCGAATGGGTAACTATGATGTTGTTGGGATAACGGAGACATGGCTGCAGGGAGATCAGACCTGGAAAATGAATGTACAAGGGTATACGTGCTATCGTAGGGACAGAAATGTGGGCAGAGGGGGTGGGGTGGCCCTGTTGGTGAGGAATGAGATTCAGTCCTTTGCAAGGGGGGACATAGGGTCAGGAGAAGTAGAGTCTGTGTGGATAGAACTGAGGAACAGTAAGGGCAAAAGGACCCAAATGGGTGTTGTCTACAGGCCACCAAACAGTAGCATGGATATTGGGTGCAAGTTGAATAGGGAGTTAACATTGGCATGTGGCAAAGGTAAAGTTGCAGTAGTTATGGGGGATTTCAACATGCAGGTGAACTGGGAGAATCAGGTTGGTGCTGGACCCCAGGATAGGGAGTTTGTAGAGTGCCAATGGGATGCATTCTTGGAACAGCTTGTACGAGAGCCGACCAGGGACAAGGCTATTCTGGATTTAGTGTTACGTAATGAACAGGATTTGATAAACAATCTTGCAGTAAAGGAGCCATTAGGAGGTAGTGATCACAATATGATAAGCTTTTATCTGCAATTTGAGAAGGATAAGGGCAGCTCGGAGGTGTCAGTGTTGCAGATGAACAGGGGAAACTATGGAGCCATGAGGGAGGAGCTGGCCAAAGTTGACTGGACGGATAGCCTAGCAGAAAAGACAGTGGAACAGCAATGGCAGGTATTCTTGGGAATAATGCACAAGGTGCAAAATCAGTTCATCCCCCAGAGAAGGAAGGATTCAAAGGGAGGAAAGGGGCCTCAGTGGTTGACAAAGGAAGTCAGAGACTGCATAGCAGTAAAAAAAAGGAAATATGAAAGAGCTAAGGTGAGTGGGAGGACAGATGATTGGGAAATTTTTAAGGAACAACAGAACTTAAGTAAAAAGGTGATACGGGGAGAAAAAAATGAGGTACCAACGTAAGCTAGCCAGGAATATAAAGGAAGATAGCAAAAGCTTTTTTAGGTATGTGAAGAGAAAGAAGATAGTTAAGAACAATGTTGGGCCCTTAAAGAATGAATTGGGTGAAATTGTTATGAGAAACAGAGAAATAGCAGAAGAATTTAATGAGTACTTTAGATCTGTTTTCACTAAGGAAGACACAAGCAATCTCCCAGATGTATGGATGGGCCAAGGACATAAGGTAACAGAGGAAATGAAACAGATTGACATTCGGAAGGAAACGGTGATGAGAAGACTGATGGGACTGAAGGCTGACAAATCCCCAGGTCTAGATGATCTGCACCCTAGGGTACTAAAGGAGGTGGCCCTGGAAATTGCGGATGCATTGGTAATCATTTTCCAATGTTCCTTAGATTCAGGATCAGTTCCTGAGGATTGGAGAATGGCTAATGTTATCCCACTTTTTAAGAAAGGAGGGAGGGAGAAAACAGAGAACTATCGACCTGTCAGCCTGACATCGGTGGTGGGAAAGATGCTAGAGTCCATTATTAAGGATGAAATAGTGGCATATCTAGATAGCAGTGATAGGATTGGGCTGAGCCAGCATGGATTTACCAAGGGTAAATCATGCTTAACTAATCTATTGGAGTTTTTCGAGGATGTAACCAGGAAGTTAGACGGGGGAGATCCAGTGGATGTAGTGTACCTCGATTTTCAGAAGGCATTTGATAAGGTCCCACATAGAAGATTGGTGGGTAAAATCAAAGCTCAGGGCATCTGGGGGAAGGCATTGACATGGATAGAAAACTGGTTGGCAGATAGAAAGCAAAGGGTAGCGGTGAATGGGTGTTTCTTGGAATGGCAGGTGGTGACTAGTGGGGTGCCACACGGCTCGGTATTGGGACCACAGCTGTTTACCATTTACGTCAACAATTTGGATGAAGGCATAGAAAATAACATCAGCAAATTTGTTGATGATACTAAGCTGGGTGGCAGTGTGACATGTGATGAGGATGTTAGGAGAATTCAGGGTGACTTGGATAGGCTGGGTGAGTGGGCAGATACTTGGCAGATGGCGTTTTTTGTGAATAAGTGTGAGGTTATCCACTTTGGGAGTAAGAAGGCAGATTATTATCTGAATGGTGTAGAGTTAGGTAAGGGAGAAATACAAAGAGATCTAGGAGTCCTTGTTCATCAGTCACTGAAGGTGAATGAGCAAGTGCAGCAGGCAGTGAAGAAGGCTAGAGAGGAAGGGGTTAACCTATGAGGAGAGATTGAGTCATCTGGGACTATACTCTCTGGAGTTCAGAAGAATGAGGGGGGATCTTATAGAAATATAAAAATTTTTGAAAGGGATAGATAAGGTAGAAGTAGGAAAGTTGTTTCCATTGGTAGGTGAGATTAGAACTAGAGGACATTGCCTCAAGATTCAGGAGAGAAGATTTAGGACGGAGATGAGGAGAAATTGTTTTTCCCAGAGAGTGGTGAATCTGTGGAATTCTCTCACTAAGATATAGTGAATATATCTTCACTAAATATATTTAAGAAACAGTTAGATAGGTTTTTACATAGTCAGGGAATTAAGGGTTATGGGGAAAAGGCAGGTAGATGGAGCTGAGTTTACAGATAGATCAGCCATGATCTTATTGAATGACGCGTCAGGCTCGATGGGCTGGATGGCCTACTCCTGCTCCTATTTCTTATATTCTTATTTGCCACGGTCCTGCATGGGAGGTTGAGTCACTTAGCGTTCAAGGTGAGGTAGTAAATTGGAATAGTCTTTGTATTTGTGGAAGAAGTTAGAGAGTGGTAGGAGGTGGCTGCATCTCTGACTGGAGGGTTGTGACTAGTGGAGTGCCACAGGAATCGGGTTTCGGCCCAAAATGTCGACTGTTTATCACTTCCATAGATGCTGCCTGACCTGCAGTGTTCCTCCAGCATTTTGTGTGTGTGTGTGTTGCTTTAGGTCCATTGTTATTTCTCATCTGTATCAATGATCTGGTTACCTGGATCAGCAAATCCGTGGTTGACACCAAGACTGGGGTGTAGTGGACAGCAAGGAAGACTATCAGAGCTTGCAGCAGGATCTGGACCAGCTGGAAAAGCGGGCTGAAATATTGCAGATGGAATTTAATGCAGACAAGTGCAAGGTGCTGCAGTTTGGTGGGATCATCCAGGGTAAGTCTTACACAGTGAATGGTAGGATACTGAAGAGCGTGGTAGAACAAGGGGATCTGGGATTACAGTCATTGAAAGTGGCGGCATAGGTGGATAGAGTCATAAAGAAAGCTTTTGGCACATTGGCCTTCATAAATCGAAGTACTGAGTACAGGAGATGGGATGTTGAAGTTGTATAAGATGTCGGTGAGGCCTAATTCAGAGTATTGTGTGTAGTTTTTGGAAAGATGTAAATAAGTTTTAAAAAGTACAGAGAAAATTTACAAGGATGGTGCCGGGGCTGGAGGAGCTGAGTTATAAGGAAAGATTGAATAGGCTACGACTTTATTCCTTGCAACGTAGGAGAATGAGAGGAGATTTGCTAGAGGTATACAAAATTATGAGGGGTATAGATAGGGTAAATACAAGCAGGTTTTCCACTGAGGTTGGGTGGGACTTACAATAGAGGTCATGGGTTAAGGGTGAAAGGTAAAATGTTTAAGGGGAACATGAGGATCGTGAGAGTGTGGAATGAGTTGCCAGTGCAAGTGGTGCATGGAAGCTCGACTTTGATGCTTAAGAGCAGTTTGGATAGGTATATGGACGGTAGGGGTTTGGAGAGCTGTGGTCCGACTGCAGGTCAATGGAAGTAGGCAATTTAAATGGTTTGCACGGACTAGATGGGATGAAGGGCCTATTTCTCTGCTATGACTCTAAGGAACTAAAGGAGTTTTACGTCAGACACAAGAGACTGCAGATGATGGACTCTGGAACAACAAACAATCTATTTAGTGTGTCAAACAGCATGTTTGGGATTGAGAAATTGACAAATTGACAATGCTTTGTGTCAAAACCCTGCATCAGGACACTTCCCCACTGAGGCTGTTTGACCTGCTGAATTCCTTCAGCAGATTCTTTGTTGGCACATAATGTCACATGAGCTCATTCTACATGTGTTCCTGCAAATGAATAAGCATGTCAGCAATAATGAGATAGTAATTGGGAAACATCTGATGTTGATGATGTCAGTCTCACACTGTGAATACTAACATCATGAAGCAAATTTCCAGTCAATGTTCTTAGCAACATACGTATCAAACAAAAAATAATTAAAGCAAAAAGTGATTAGAATACCCTGTAAAATTAGGAGTATAATAGACATGACAAAAATTAGACTGCAATGTCTGGAGCATAGTCAAATAGAGGAATTGAAAAAAAAATGGTTTTATATCAAAGAATTTTATCTCTTGCAATTTATGTTGTTTTCGGAACCACAATTCCATCAGCATATGGTGTTTATTCCAGATAAATGTATATATGCATTTTATTGCAGCTACAGATATTGGTGTGTTATATTTGTCTTTAGCTTTACATTTGATATTTTTTCACTCCTTGTGTTCAATATAGCTAAGATTAAATGTTTTATGATGTAAACTATACAGTACATATTAGAAAATGGACAGCATTGAATTTCAGAGCAGTAATTCAATCAGTTTGGCTCTGCTGATGTTCGTATAAATTGCTTGAGCTTCTTTCTGAGAACTTGTGGCGATGATGTCATCTGAGCTGCATGATTGAATGTCCTGTCAGCCGTCTATTAGCATGTAGAATCCTGATTTTGTTTAAATCTTCAAAAAATACATTGGAAGTAGAAACCTTACTTAGTTTTGCTCCGTGATTTCATCTTTTTGAAGTGTTATGAATGCATTATACTGGGGTCATCCATTAATGCATGATGTCAATCATAACTCACTGAGTTAGAAATACTTGTGTTCAAGCCCCAAACAAGGTGACTAAGAACATAACGCAGGCCAACAGCCCGTCAAAGAGCTGAAGGAATGCAACCATTTCGCAGCTGCAATCTATCTGACCCCTCTTCCCTTTCAGACAGATGCAAAACAAAACCTGCAGCAGTATTTCAAGCAGAGCCCCAATGCCAGTTAGAAACTGTGGTTGCAAAGACCAGAAGTAACTGAAGAAGCGGTGCAGCCATAGCTAGTAGAAAATTCGAAGTTAGTATTAGACCAAACAAATTTGGTTGCAATAGGTACATTTAATGTCAGAGAAATGTATACAATATACATTCTGAAATTCTTTTTCTTCACAAACATCCACAAAAACAGAGAAGTGCCCCAAAGAATGAATGACAGTTAAAACATTAGAACCGCAAAGCTCCCCCAATTCCCCCTCCCACACACAAGCAGCAGCAAAGCAATGACCCCCCCACTCCCACCAACAGAAAAGCATCATCACCCTCCACCAAGCGCTCGAGCATACAGCAAAGCATCAATAAAGACACAGATTTGCAGAACCCCCAAAACTACTCGTTCATCCTGTAATTTGACATACCACCGGCTCTCTCTCTCTCCCTAATAAGGGAAAATGAGGTGTCTCCATTTCACAGCGAGAGGGGACACATAACAAACAACACGCTGAGGGCTGGGATTGGGTCCCATTCCCACAAAAAAACAAAGTCAAAGTGTAACTCCAGGACTCCAGGTCAGGGTCTTCAAAAGAACCTTGAAAAGGAAAAAAAAAGAAATATCAAAGATGGAAATAGAGCTGTTTATGAAGACGCAAGCAAAGGAGTCACCATTTAGCACCTTGACTGCCCCGCCTCCGACAATACTGATAATGTTGCTAAAAACAGTCAGCCCGAAGACTGGGAAAACTTCAGAACTGTTCAAAGGAGAACCAAGACACTTTTGAGGACAAGTAAACTAGAACACAAGAGCAGAAGCGAGAAATGTCAAAACACTCTATAAGAGCTTAGTACAAAGATCAGGATTAATGTTAACATGGGTCCCTTACAGACTGAGACAGAAAAATACACTGGAAACAAGGTAGTAGGAGAGAAATTAAACAATTTCTTTATGTCTGCCTTCATAGATAAAGGCACACAAACATCTCAGAAATGGTTAAGGATCAGATGCTTGGAGTAACTGTGGAACTCAAAGAACTTTTCCCAGTGTTTCTTTGTTGATTAAGGGGGTCTGTGCATGGCCCCACAGATTTTAACAAAGTTCGAAGTAACTTTATTATCAAAGTTCATATTGCTGTATATCACCATATACAACCCTGAGATTCACTTTCTTGCAAGTATATTCAACAAATCTATAAAATAATAACCATAGTAGAATCAATGAAAGACTGCACCGGCTTGGGCAATCAACCAGTGTGCAGAAGATAACAAACTATGCAAATAAAAAAAGAAATAAATACTACTAATAAATAAATAAATAATAAATATTGAGAATATGAGATGAAGAGTACTTGAAACTGAGTCCATTGGTTGTGGTAATATTTCAATGATGGGACAAGTGAAGTTGAGTCATGTTATTCTCTTTGAGTCAAGAGCCTGATGGTTGAGGGGTAATAACTATTCCTGAACTTGGTGGTGTGAGTCTTGAGGCACCTGTACTTTCTTACTGATGGGAGTAGTGAGAAGAGAGCATGGCCTGAGTGGTGGGGGTCCCTGACGATGGATGTTCCTTTCCTGTGACAATGTTTCATGTAGAAGTGCTCATTGGTGGGGAGAGCTTTAACTGTGAATGACTTGACCACATCCATTACTTTTTGGAGGATTTTCCATTCAAGGGCATTGGTGTTTCCATATCAGCTGTGATGCAACCAGTCAATATATTCTCCACCACACATCTATAGATGTTTGTCAGGGTTTTAGATGTCATGTCATATCTCTGCAAACTCTTAAGGAAGTAGAAGCAGCTCCAATGCTTTCTTCATAATTGCACTTATGTGTTGGGCCCAGGACCGATGCTCTGAAATAATAACACTGAGGAATTTAAAGTCTCTGGTCCTTGGTTGAGGTCTGGCTCATGGACCTCCGGTTTCCTTCTCCTGAAGCCAATAACCAGTTGCTTGTTCTTGCTGAGTAAGAGGTTGGTGCTGTGGCACCACTCAAACAGATGTTCAATCTCCCTGCTATATGCTGACTCATCACCACCCTAGATTCGGCCAACAACAGTGGTGTCCTTACTTTAGGCAGGAAAGAGAGGAGTCAGGGAATTATAAACCGGTCAGCTTAATTGGGAAAGTGCTACAAGAGGACAGCAACAGGGGGCACATCCAAATAAAACGATTGGCAAGAGTCAACAGAGATATTGAAATAGAAGTCATGATTGAGAAATCTGATTTTTTTAAAATTTCAACTAGAAGATTAGATTAAGTGAACCAGCCAATGTTGTTAATTTGGAATTTCAGAAAGCCTTTGGTAACAAAAGATTGCTAAACATGATTAAGAACATTTTATTGAGGTAATATACCAATATTGAATGTACTGAGGTTAGGCTGATGGATAAAATGCAAAGGACAGGAATAGACAGGTTACTTTTAATTTATTGAGACTGTGACTGGTCCAGCACTGTATTGCAGAGTTTATTGTTTGCACCCTGGTTTTCACAGATTATATCAATGGTTTGGATGAGATCAACCATGATACATCTAAGTTTGCTGATGATGCTAAACCAGGTGACCGTGTGGGGGCTGTAAAGACACTACAAAGTGGGCTTCAGGTAATACAGACAATTATGTGAACATACACGGTCTAGAAACAGAGAATGTGAGCTCAATAAGTCTGGTAAGGGAAATAGGAATGCGGAGTGTTTTATAATATGTCAGTTTGCAAAGGGACCTGGAGATAATTGTTGACAAATTAATGTGAAGTTAATATGTGGGTACAGCAAACAGGTAGGAAGGCAAACAGTATGTTATAGAGTCATAGAGCAATAGAGCAATACGGGTGTTCCAGCCCAACTCGTCCATGCTGAACACGGTGCCTATCCAGCTATCCCAATTTCCTGCATTCAGCCCACATCCCTCTATGCCCTTATCCACGTGCTTCCTGAATGATATATGGTACCTGCTTCAAGACTTCCTCTGACAGCTCATTCCACATACCTTTAGATCTTTTTCTTCTCACCTTAACTCTATGCCACTTAGTTTTGGCCTTCCCCACCCTGGAGGAAAAAACTGTTACCATCCCCCTTATCTATGCCTCTCATAATTTTAAACATTTCTATAAGTTTGCCTCCATCCTCCTGCGTTCCAAGGAATAAATACCTAGTCTGACCACCTTTTCCCTATAGCCTCTCATCCTAGCAATATCCTTGTAATTCCTTCCTGCATTCTTTTCAGTTTTACCACATTTTTCTTACACCAGGACAACTAAAACTGCACGCAGTAATCTAAGTTCGGTCTCACCAATAATTTGTACAACTACAACATTATGCCCAAACTCCTATACAGTTTGTTAAGTACCTTCTTTAGCACCTTGTGCTACTTTAGCTGCTGTCAATGAACTATGGATTTGTACTAAGTCCCTCTGTTCCAGCACACTCCATGTTGCCCTACCATTCATAGCATAAGTTCTATGGTGGTTTGACTTTCCAAAATGCATCACCTCGCAGTAATCTGCATTAAAATTCTTTTCCCATTCTCTGGCCCATTTCCCTAACTGATCGAGACTCCCCTGTAATCTATTACAGCCTTCTTCACTTTCAATACCTCTTAATTTCATGTCATCCGCAAACATTTATACAAATAATGAATAACAACTGTCCCAATTCTGGACCCTGCAGCACACTACTCCTCAACGTCTGCCATTCCAAGAAACAATCTTCAACCTCCACCATCTGCTTCCTACCTCTGAGCGAGTTTTCAATCCACCTGACTGGCTCTCCCTAGAACTCTATGGGACCTAATCTTCCAGACCAGTTGACCATATGAGACTTTGTCAAAGGCCTTGCTCAAGTCAAAATAGACAACATTCACTGACTTATGCAAACTTACCTTTTTGGTTATATCTTTAAAAAACATTAAAAAGTTAATTGAGCACAACATCCATGCACAAAGCCACGTTTACTCATCCTAATCACCTATCAAAATGCTGGTAGATCCTATCCCTCAGAATTCCTTCCAGCAGCTTCTGCACTACTGATAGTTGGTTATAGTTCCCTTGTTTGTCCTTGCAATGGAACAATGTTAGCCACCTTCCAGTCTTTGGGAACTTCACCAACGGCTAATGATGAAGCAAATAGCTCCCCAAGGGTCTCCGCAATTTCCTTTCTAACCTCCACAATGTCCAAGGATGGACTCAGTCAGACCCTGGGGATTTGGCCACCTTAATATGCGGTAAGGCTACAAGTTCCTCCTCCTTCATGTTATAAATGTCCTCCATAATATTTCCACTTGTTTCCTTTATCTCTTGAGCAACCATGATTTTCTCTTCAGTAAACACCAAGGTGGAATATTCATTAAAAATCTACCATCTTCTGTGGCTCAAGGCATGTGTGGCACTGCTAACCTCCAAGGTTACCTACTCTGTCCCTGGCCAACCTTTTAATCGAACAGTAGAACCTTTTGGGATTGTCCTTAACATTACCTAGCAGATCCACCTCATACACTCTCTTCGATCTCCTGATTTCCTTCTTAAGAGTATTGCTAATCGCTATACAGTCTTCAAGGGATTCACTTGATCCTGACCTCCTAACCTCAATACATGCTTCTTTCTTTTTTTCTCTTTATTGATTGTCACCCAAGGTTCCCTAAACTAGCCAGGATTACCCTTTATGCTAACAAGAACATGCTGTTCCTGGACTCTTGATATCTTAAAAGACTCTCAGTTGCTGCTTGTTCCTTTCCCTTCCAAGAGGTTTTCGCCTATACTTTATGGACCCATCCTGCCCATCTCCATCACTATCTTAAAACAAATAGAACTATGGTCACAAGAGCCAATGTGTTCCCTGACTGCTACTTCAGTTGCTTCTCCTGGCTCTTTCTCTAAGAAGAGGTCCAGCATTGCACCTTCCCATGTTGGACCCTCAATCTATTGTCTCAGGAAACTTTCCAGGACACATTTCACAAATTCCACTCTGTACAAGGCCCTTAGTCCTCTGGGTGGCCCAGTCAATATGAAGGAAATTAAAATTTCCCCCTATTATTCTTACAACTATAAGCAATTAACCTTCATTGCAAGAGGATTTGAGTGCAAGTGTTCAGACATTTTGTTCTAATTATATATAAAATAGCATCTAGAATGTTCCTACATGAGGAAGGATAAACTTGTGACAGAAAGACTGTAATGTATGTTCACCAGGTTGATTCCTGGCATGGTATTTTTGTCATATGACAGGGCCTATAGTCTAGAGTTCAGAAGAATTACAGGTAATTCACTGAAATGTACAAGAGTCTTGTCTGGATTGATAAATTTGAAAGATGAATGAGATTTCCCCTGATCACCTGATCGTCCCTGCCTGGGGTGTCTAGAAGCAAGAGTCACATTTTCAAAATAAGGGATTGACCCCTCCCCAAGACAGAGGGGAGAGGAAGTTTCTTCAGAAACTTTGTTCTAAATCTTTGAAATTTTCCACTTAAGCGGCATACAGAGACTCGGTTACTGATTATGTTCAGAAGAGAGATCGGTGGATTTTTAGAAATTAAGGGAATCAAGAGATTACGGCTTACTGAAAGGAAGTGACATGAGGTGAAAGTTACGGTATGATCTTCTGAAATTGGTGGGGGAGGGAGGACTCACATGGTCTTCTGCTTTATTTTGTATGCTCTTGTGTCCTTAATCAAATACTTAAAGTATATATTATAATTATTCTTTTAAATTTCACAACACTTTACTGTTTGCTTCTGCTGATTTATTTTTTGTAGTTAACTTAATCAAAGTATAGTAAGTCATTGTCATTGCTATCCAATAAGTGTCACAAACCAGCCCGAAGTTTGTTTCAAGCTGATCCCCACTTTGCCTTTTCAAATCCATAACATCACTCTCTACAGACTTTGAAACAGCAAGCATCTTTCCTGTACACACTACCTCACTTCCATCAATATGACCACCTGTGTTTAATCACCCTAAACCTGTGGAAATTTTACAGCCTTTTCTCTAATACGATCCTTCACCTAACCTACCACAATTCATCTCACAGGTACATCGCTAATTAAAAACATGTCTCTCGTCACATATTGTGACAAAGGGCAACGTGAAGCACCAGACAATGTAAAATGGAGCTGGGATGCCATGGACTGCTTGTAACTAGTACAACTGGTAACATCCCACCTTCCTGGTAACATGTAACGTGAAACCCTGGTGGTTTGGTCTCAGCAGTAAAAATGAAATATAATCATCTTCCTGATGATAAGATATAACATTCTTTTCTTGCCTTTTTTTAAATCACATTGGCAAAGCTGGCACTTATTGCCTTTCACTGTTTGCTTTCGTGAGAGTGATGACGAATTTCTTGAACTGCTGCAGCGTATCTGGCAGAAATATTCCCATTGTGTTCTGGGCCAGGAAGTTCCAGGGTTTTGACCCAGCAACAATAAAGGAGAAGCCGCTTCAGAAGGCATGCAGCACTTGTTTTTCAATATGATGGATTTGGATGTGGCTCCAGAACATTTCTTTTCGATGGCACATACTGTAGATAGTACATGGTGTGAACTTGTTGGAGGGAACAAAAGTTCAGGCTGGTGAAATGAATGCTGATCAAGTAGAATGTTTCCCTGGATGGTGTCAAGCTGCTGGAATGTTGTTTGCAGCTGCTTGACACCAGGGGAAATATTCCTTTGAAGTCCTGACTTGTGTCTTGTCAATGGTGGAAAAGACTTTTCATGTGAGTCACTTACCTCGCAATATCAGAGTATTTGTGTGCCGATTCCAAGTAGGTTTCTGGATGTCCCTGGATGTTTCTGGATGTTCTGGATCACACTGATGGCAAGGCCATTGAGTCCCACCTCCAGCTAATTAGCTGAAGTTGGCTGTTTCTAGGACATTGCTCTGGGGAGCTTGTGTGGAGATATCTTGAGTTGACTCTGGATAGTGAGAGTTGACTGTAACCATTTTCCTTTATTCAATTTATGTCCCTCCATCGATTCCCATTCACTTCAGCTTTACCACAGCTTCTTAATCCCTCACCCAGTTACATCTATAGAGGCTCCCATACATACAGCAGCAATTTAGCTCTTTCTAGCTGAAGAACTCATCGAGGAAGCTGCTTCATTCTGAGGGTACATTATTACATGAATCATGCTTACTGCACATCAGTTCAAATATACACAAGAGTGTGGATCCAGTTACATAAACGGTTGGGCTTTCACTTGGTGACTCTTAGTTCACCGGTGAGCCAGCCATCTGTGGGAGGGACAGCTCTGGAGAGCCTGTGTAAAGGGCAGAGCCCTCTCCAAGCCAACACTGTACTCTGGAGATAGTGATGAAAATGCTCATCTCTGAAGGGTTGCAGAAGATCAGCATTGATTCGGCATGGCTTCCAGCAACACAATTCGTGATTGCAGAGTTGATGGTCACATCAAGCATGGATGCTGTAGGGAACTGTGTGGATATTTTGCACTGACCAAAAATTTGACTCCATGGAACATGCTTCAAGTCAGTCAAATGAGTACATGGAAAATTGGATCATGTTCAGAAGATGTTGCTCAAGCTTAATGAGGAATAGCACAGGAGGAGATAAACAGGGAGGTCCAAGTGGGTGTGGAATAGAGAACTAAAGTTACTGATAACTGGAATCTGAGGATGGAATGTGGAAGCTACTGTGCTCTGGATTCAACAGTTTCAGAGAACCAACCATCCAGTTGGTTTCAGAACTGGCTGCTCTGATTAAAGAACCAACTTGAATTTGTTTCTCATTCTCCACAGTTGATGGTTCAGGATTCTCTTTCATTCTGGATTTCCAACAGCTAGAGTGTGTCGGATCTCACAATTCCAGCATTTGTTTTCTTTTCTGTTTTTAATTGTCTCCTTCTGAGCAGATGAGCTCCATTTTAAAAACCCTCTCTAAGCCGGCATAACCACCAGAATTTCAACATTTCAACCATAGAGCCCAGCTAAATAATGCAATGGCTGGCAGCCTTTACATTGAAGCATATTGGGTATTAGTTTCCAATATTTTGCAGGATAAATGCCTCTTGCAAATGCACAATGTTGTAATTCACTCTTATTGAATGTACTACGAGTTAGGGGATCTTTTCAAAGTTCCAGAAAAATCCAGAGAAGTTCAAAGAGAATTTGCATCTGGATACCCTTCTCCTTGGTATAGGTGTGAACATCATTACCTCTATAAGCTGTTAAAATTAAAAGAGATATAAATCTCCAGTAAGAAATATACTTTTAAAAAATCTTATTTGTACCTGTTATTTAAATTGGCCGCTGATTTCTCTTGATTACAATACCAATTATTTGTTAGAAATACTGCATTTCCTATAGAGCTATTTGAGAGATTCTGATGTGAAAATGTTATATAAATATAATTTCTTGCATACCTTGTTCATAAAGAATATCAAAAATAAAAATTTAGTGATTGGAAACAGAAATAAAAATGATCATAATTGTCATGATTGATATTTATTAGCTTATAGGTCAGATATACAAAAGCACATAAAAGGTGGGGTGGAGACATAATGCATGAAAATATCTAGTCACTTAAAAGGCTCAGATCATGATATATCTGCACATTAGCCATAATAATTTCAAGAGTCCCATGCCCCTGCTGAAACTAACTGACCTGTCCTGATTCACACCATACTGTATATCTGCACCTGCACCTGGATAATATCATTATCCAGCTTGGGTTGAACAGTAGAAATAAATGTTGGCACCAACCCAAGATTGGGCATATTCTTTTACTAATGCCAGCCTGAACATCCTGATCAAAGAGATGGGCATTAGAAGAGAGGTCCGCTGCACTTGGGAATCCTGGAATCCCTCCCATGACAAAATGAGAAGACAACGAGAGAGGTCAATCAGGAAGGTAATCACATTCAATATTGCCCATGGAGCATGGTTCTGGATTGGTCAGAAGTTTGATGACCTCACACGTATGATCAAGGTCAGAGTAAGAGTAAACAACAGTAAAGTCCACCTGCCAACTATTACACATGGACCTGTTCCGTGCACTAACACCACATTACTCACATAACAATAATGTCCAGCCATCAACACTCCCATCTATGCCCCAAGACACTCGCATGCTTAATGCTGTTCCAACAATCATAGGTCCATTTGAAACCTTTTACACTTCTAGCTTTCAAACCTGGCAGAACGTTACACAGACACATTGCAACAGCCTCATTAATATTCTTCAATCCACTTGCAGGGGAGACTAGTATGCTAGTGCAACAGGCAGCCATAGATGGCAGGAAGCCCTAGCCACATTAAGTGAAGGATGTCCATGACCTTGGGCTCAGCCACTGCAGATTAATGATCAGCGGAAGAATAGACCTTTTTATATATCTGAGTGTTCAAAATCAATCTTTCTTCTTACAGTTTACTTCTTCATCCCACAACTCTCCTGCTTTATTCAACAGAGGTGGCTTAAGCTAGCTCCTCTTGTAACCATGACTGCCCCATTGAGCCACTTCAATTTCAAGTACCTAGGAAAAAGCACCCGACTTGTTGCAGTTGATGAGCTACCATAGCTGGATGGAGAACACACGGCCTGAAAAATCTGTATTCTCTCTATTTTTTCAGCATTATCAGTACGCCACCCATCCGCTTCATGAACACAAAATAAAATCACAAGTGTTCAGTCACTTCCACGACAGTGCTAGTGAACTCCCTTGTATAGCACCACTCTGTTTCTGCAACAGTGCATTTTATGATTGAATGTCCAGTGTTAGTAGCACCTTTCTTCAGAGCTGGAATCTCAGGAAGTGGCACTGAATAACACACTTACCAAAGCTGAGCCTTGCAGCCAGCAGTCCTTCAGTTATCAGTCAGTGTGGGAGTGGAATGAGTGTATGATACATTGGTGGGAGACAGTGACAGAACCAATATGGATGATAAATATACTTGGCATTAATCTCACCGGCTGAGCTTTTGTAGATCAGCTCCCTGTGACAGTACCAACAGGAATGATTACTGCACAGTGCTTGTGGAGACAGAGTCCAGTCATCATTTCCATTATACTGTGTCGTACTACTAACATACAAAACGCAGTTGTCTCTGGCAACTGAAAACTGGGTAGTGAGTCATCAGCTGATGAAGAAAGAGATACCACTATAACCTGTACCCACATGTCCTCTTTGGTGTTAAAATACTTGAGCGTTGTTGAAGCTTCACCCAGCCAGGCAGTGGGAGAATATTCTGTCACACTCCTGACTTAACCCCAGTAGACAGCAGACAGGCTTTGGGTGAGTTTCTCGCAGCAGGATTCCTAGTTTCTGACTTAGTCCCGAAGCCACATTGTTTATATGACTACTCCATTTTACTCTGGGGTCAGTGGTATTGACGGTGGGTGATGGCAATGCCATTGAATATCAGGAGATGATAGCTCGATTTCCCTTTGTTGAATGTAGTCATTGCCTGGTGCTTGTATGCTGTGGCTTTTGCTTCAGCTCTATCAGCCCAGGCCTGGATATTGTCCAGGGCTTGATTCATTAGATTGTGGTCTGCTCCATTCTCTGAGGAGCTGAGTACGGTGGTGAATATCAGCAAACACCTCTTGCTTCCTCTATTTAACACTGTACAACAGAGAGGGCATAGTCACACAGCTCGTCGATCAACTGCCTCTATTCTGACTTGTGGAGTTTGCATTTCTCTCTGTAATTACATGATTTCTTCTGTGTGTTCCGGTTCCCCACCATGTTCCAAAGCTCGAACATAGATTATAGGACACTACAGCACAGTACAGTCCCGTCAGCCCACAATGTTCAGTCGACCTTATAAGCTACTCGAAGATCAATATAACGCTTCCCTTCTACTGGTTTGTATTGGTTACTGTAAACCTTGGGGGACCATTAACAGGAATGTGGAGAGTATTTTACAAAAATGGTATGAGTGTAGATGAGTACGGTGGCTGGCATCAATGGCTAGAGTCTGTTCCTATGCTGTCAGACCCTCTCTCAGTGAAATTTTATGGCCCGCTTGTTGTACATACCAGCTCCATAATTTTAAATGTATTTTGGGTAGAAAACTCAAAATATTTACAAATATGCTCTAATCAAGACATATTTGCTCAGCTGGTTTAGTTCTTTGAAAGAAGTGTAGAAGTACCTTTTGTGGCACGATTGTGGTTCACAATTAAGATTCCCTGAATTAACAAGTCGGCAGTTTTCTGAAATCATCTGAGAAAATAGCTGTAATAAAATGAGTCCACAGCACAGCTCCATATTGCCACATAAAGCTTTTGGATCAGGAGCTCCCACAGTAGGCAGATTTGACTTTGTGGTGGGGATCTCACGGGCAGGGGAAAAAAGAGGATATTCAACTCTCTGCAGCTTGGGGCCTGGGAAATTTTAACTGTCTGCTAAATTCAATTTGTTTTCTCCTGCTATCCTTCAACAAAGCTCTGTTTAGAATGTTTGAGTTTTTAAACTTTGCAGCTGTTCTGCCGACAAGTTTACTGAGAACAGCTCAGCCACAGAAAATCTGTCAGCAATTGACATGTTTTTTTTTGGTCTCTGTCAGCTGACAAAACAAATGGGCTGAGGATTCCAGAGAATCTGCTTGCAGAGTTGGCCATTCTGATTTGGACGAGCTCACTTTCAGCTGATGGAACAAAGGGTAGAGGTCAAAATGCTGGCTCAGAATTGACTGACTGCACCATCTGTGTTAAGTCAAGAAGAAAAAAATCTTTGTAGTTTGAACAGGGCATCCTGTTCCACCCCTTCCCAGAGTTCCCAAAATGTAGTAATTAAAATATTACACTTAACATCTAACAGAAGCATCCTTTGTTTTGTTTTGTTAGTCTGAGAAATAGTTAAAATGAAACTGTGCAGTAAAGTTAAAGGAATGTTGTTGTCTCTTCAGGGAGTTTTCAGGCAGGCTCTGTTTTCTGGAACAGCCTGTTCTTACAGTTCAGCTGCACAGGCTGCATTTGGCACCAGCAGGAAGGTGGAACTGTTACTAACTTTTATTTGGCTGCCGCTCAAGTTATTTATTAATCTTACTTCTTATATTCCTTTAAAAAAATTTCAACTTGTCGAAGATAATGCTTTCAGTTTCATCACCAATTCAGTTGGTGAGAAGTGATGCACGGCAGGCTTTCCCATCTCATCTTGTCAGTCAGGTTTCATTGAATCCTGAATCATCTTATTGTGGCACTGCTGCACATATCAGGTGGTGTAGACCATATTTCATATATTTTCAGTTTAAATATAGTTTCTCATACTGAAATAAAACAGAATATTTATCATTTACCATTTTGATTTAAACTATTTTCATAAACACTACAATATTTCAATCAACATCTGAACTACAAATTCTGTACAGTACTTCAAATTTTTATAAAAATATACTCTAGACTAGCTTGTAACTTGGATCCTGTGAATGAAAGAGAGAACGGGGGCGGGGGGAGAGGGAGAGAGGGGAAGGGGGAGAGGAGGAGAGGGAGGGAAAGAGAGTGAGAGGGAAGGAGGGAAGGAGGGAGGATGTGAGAAAGAGAGGGTGAATAGAATGAATAACATTTCTTCAATGTGAATTACATTAATTAGTTAACCTCCATATCATCTTTAAGGTTTAAGGTTGTTCAAGGTACATTTATTGTCAAAGTATGCGTGTACTATACAACCCTGAGATTCATCTTCTCCAGATAGTCACAAAACAAAAAAACCATGAAAGGTGTTCAAAGAAAAACAACACCCCCAGCACAAAAAAAACAAGTTGTGCAAACAGCAACAAGAACATCACCACCCCCCATGAGCAAAAATACAAATCGTGTAAATGGCAACAAGAACATCAACACCCCCCCCCCCCAACACCCACCTGCCCACGCGCAAAAAACAAACGAGCAGATCTTGGATATATCAGCAAAAACATGACTGATCATAAATTCAAAATTCATGTGTTTATTCTTCCAGTATATTGCAAAGTAACTGGTGGTTCAGAACCCTTGACTCTAAATGGACAGTGAATATTTTAGTGAACTCAATGTCTACTTAGAGAGGACTACGTCTACATGCCACAGTAACTGTAGAAGTTCTTGGCACAGCACCATTAAAATAGATATATTAATACACACCTCTGGGAAATGATCTAATGGGTGGATAATTGATAGATAATGCACAAAGTGACATGTTTAGAACAATGTGACATTATAATGATGTAAAATGAATCAGAGGTAATCACAAGCCTTCAAGCCATGTGGCCTATCGTTCAAAATGTACTGTGCCACTTCAATGTTGATTCTATTAACATTATGATGTACTGACAGACATGATTTTAATGGGCAAATGCTCTCAAAGTTTTTGTTAGTTGAAGGATTTGTTCCATAAGAAGACAGTGAGCACTGAAAGTGTCATAACTATTACTCAACTTTCCACATTGTGAAATACTGCAACAGGAACATACTGGATTCCAATACCTTATGTATTATACACTGCAATTTTCTATACTTCCTGCATACAAGAACAACATTCTCATCAATAACCAACAAATGTAAAAAAAAGATTATTGCTTTGGGAAATTGGGATATTTATACTCAAAATATTTCAGAGTGGAAGTCAATAGTAATTTCAAATTTAATCAAACATATTAATCTTTTAATCTTGTTCCTGACAAATATCTTGTAAATAAAATTTAAAGTACTGCATTGTACCTTTCTGAGAAATAAAGATATTGGTTGTTCATGTGTAAAGTACGCAAGGTGGGGTTGGAGTGATGAGGAGATGAATGAATGACAGAAGAGAATGAACAATTAGCTGCCACTGCTGAGAAGATTATATGCTACATTAGGTTGGAAAGACAGAGAAATATAAGGATAGAAGCTCTAAGTAAAGAACTGTGCTAAAGTTCTGTGCTTGCGTCTAACAGAATCTTAATTGCTTCATTTAATTGAATGCCTTAGATTTGAATTAGCCTTGGGCGTTGTAGGGAACTGCCATTGGTCAGCATGTTTCTGACTCCTCTTTGAACACATTGAAAAACAGAAGTCAGCGATGAGCGGGGGGTCAATGCCAACCTTCTCTGCTGATCCTGGATGCTCCACTGTGTCCAGTGGCAAAGCACTTTGCATTCACTCTCTGACCTACACCACCCATGCCCAGCATAAGTTGCATAACCACTCTGAATAGATAAGTAGTTTATTTCTTTTTCTTTATGTTTTAATCAATTTCTTTGAACTTGAAGAACCGTTTCTATTAAATTTACTTTGTAACTAGTTTTTATTTTGTTTAAAACATGTCTAAATTGCTGTTCTTGGTCTCTAATTATGTAATATTTAAATACATCAAACAGAGGGAACCATGAGAAGAAGTCACTGGCTATATACTCTATCCATGATTCTCATAATTTTATACACTCAGTGGCCACTTTATTAGTTACCACCTGTACCTAATGAAGTGGCTGCTGAGTGTATGCTTCTGGTCTTCTGCTGCTGTAGCCCATCCACTTCAAGGTTGTGTGTTCAGAGATGCTCTTCTGCACACCACTGTTTAACGGGTGGTTATTTGATTTACTGTCGCCTTCCTGTTAGCTTGAACCTGTCTGACCATTCTCCTTTGACTTCTCTCAATACCAAGGCATTTTTGCCCATAGAACTGCCGTCCACTGGTTGTTTTCTGTTTTTTTGCACCATGCTCTGTAAACTCTAGAGACTGTTGTGTGTGAAAGTTCTAGGTAATCAACACTTTCTGAGATACTCAAACCACCCCGTCTGGCACCAACAATTATTCCACGTTCAAAGTCATTTAGATCAGATTTTTTTCCTCATTCTGATGTTTGGTCTGAATAACAACTAAATTTTTTGACCTTGCTCACATGCTTTTATGTGTAACTTGCTGCCACATGATTGGCTGATTAGATATTTGCATTAATGAGTAGGTGTACAGGTGTACCTAATAAAGTGGCCACTGAGTGTAAATTTCTATCAAGTCTCCCCTCAGCCTTCAGTGCTCCTGAGAAAACACCCCAAGTTTGTCCAACCTCTCCTTACAGTGCATGTCCTTTACTCCTGGTAAACCTCATTGGAACGAACTCCACAGTCCCCACATCCTTTCTATAATGGGGTGGCCAGAACAGAATGTAAAAACTCCAGTTGTGGCCTAATCAGAGTTTTATAAAGCTGCAACATCACGTCCTGGTTCCCTTTCTCAATTCTTTGACTAATAAAGGCAAGCATACCGTACATCTTCTTCACTGCTCTATCAGCTTGTGTGCCACTTTCAGGGAGACATGGATTTGGCCTCAAAAATTCCTCTGTACATCGACCCTGCATTAGTTCCTTTTACACTTGACTCTCAAGGTATAGCGTCTCACAATTGCTTGAACTAGATTCCACCTGCCATTTAACCGCCTTTATTTATAATTGATCTATATCATAGAAACATAGAAAACCTACAGCACAATTCAGGGCCTTTGGCCCACAATGCTGTGCTGAACATGTCCTTACCTTAGAAATTACCTAGGATTACCCATAGCCCTCTATTTTCTAAGCTCCATGTTGTGTCTGGCTCCATTCATGAGTGACCAAGAAGACCAACTTTGTCTCCCGCCATACCCCTGCTCCCAGAAGCCATTGGCACCCCCACCCCATCCAACCAAGCAACCCCACATCCCCCCCCAGCCCTCCTGATTCCCCTGTCAACATTCTCCTACATCTCTCACACTCGCCAAGTGCCTCACTTAACAGTAACTTTCAACAACTTGATAGTAATTTAATTTAATAGCAACTTGCTAGTAATGGCACATGATTTCCATTATGAAGAAAGCAACACAGCACCTCTACTGCCTTGGACGTTTGCTGAGATTCGGCATGTCATTTCAATTTTTGATAAACTTCTGTAGATGCGTGGAATTGAAAGGTTGAGCATGGTGGGACTAATGTTCTGAGTCAATACAAGCAGTAATATAGGAAAGGTAGATGAGCTCAGGGCATGGATCAGCACGTGAAATTGTAGCCATTAGTGAGACTTGGTTTCAGGAGGGGTAGGACTGGCTCCTCAGTGTTCTGGGGTGCCATTGTTTTAGACATGACAAAGTAGGGGGATCAAAGGGGGAATGGTGGCATTACTAGTCAGAGAAAATGTCACGACAGTGTTCCAACAGAACAGGCGAGAGAGCTTGACAACTGAACCTATATTGGTGGAACTAAGGGATAAGAAATGGGTGATCACATTAATGGGATCATGTTACAGAGCACTATCATGCTGGGTCCTTTGATAGTCCTCTAGTCTGTCTACAACCCAACCAATCTTTATGTCATTGGCAAACTTATTAAGCCACCCATCCACATTTTAATCCAAGTTATTTAAACATATCACAAACAGCAGAAGTATCACTTCAGATTCCTAAGGAACACCACTGGTCACAGACCTCCAGACAGGATAACATCCATTGACCAGCTTCCCTCTGTTTTCTATGAGCAGGCCAATTCTAAATCCAAATGGCCATGAACGCATGGATTCCATGTCTCTTAATCTTCTATATGAATCTACCATCGCGGACCTTGTCATTTACCTCACTAAAATCTACCTAGACAATATCCACTGCATCGATCACCTTGGTCATCTCCTTGAAAGCTAAGAATGTGACCTGCCTTGCACAAAGCCATGTTGACTGTCCCTAATTATTAGTCCTATTCCTGTCTTGAACAAACTGCTGTTTCAGCCTATAAACCTTGAAGAATTTTGATCCTCTCCCTCAAATTCAAATATTGACTTGGGTTCCAGAGCCAGCTGAATTGCTATTTTCACTCAGAACAACTCAGGAGGTCACTTCTGCAGAACAAATTCACTGGATTTCAGGTCCGAAGTTGACTTATGAAAAACAAGTTGAAAATGCTGGCTATATGCCATTTCTTTCAGAAAAAGTTTTTGATGACTTCTGATGACTGATAGAAGAATATTGCTCAAGCGTAATAACACTGAGTTTCTCAAGAAGTCTTTGCCGGAAATGTATGTGGTTATTATATGAGAATAGAATTTATTATTAACACATCTGAGACCAAATAATGAGCTTACACTCACTGTCAACCTCAGGTGTGATGAATAGCCATGTGGACAAGGTACGTAGCTGGTGAAATCTCAGAAAGATTGCTTACAATAGAATTATTTATAGATCTAGGCAAATATGGAAGCCATTTTCCACATGGAAAGAACGTACAAACTACAATGAAATAACCACCAGTTAAATCACAAACAAAAGAAAATCTGTAGATGCTGGAAATTGCCTTCGACCTTTTACTTCTTCCTCTCCTCCCCCCACCTTCTTGCTCTGACTTATAATCTCTTTTTTCCAGTCTTGATGAAAGATCTCAGCCCGAAACATTGACTGTACTCTTTTTGCTAGATGCTGCCTGGCCTGCTGAGTTCCTCCAGCATTTTGTGTGCATTGCTAACTACCAGTTAATCTGTTTTTGGTGGTGTTAGTTGAGGGAATAAAGTTAGCTCTGACATACTGAAAGTCCCTTTTACTTATTTTCACTATCTACTTGAACAGGATTAGGGAACAAGGCTACATGAAAGAATGCAGATTCTGTAATCTGGAACAAAAAGTGAAATGACAGAGGAATTGACAGGTCAGTCAGCATCTGTGGAGGCAGATGGATGGTTCATGTGTCAGGTGTCAGGGCCAAGGTAAAGCTGGTTTACCTTCATCTGAAGAATGTCACTCTTCCTTCAGAGTGATACTGAAGTGTTTGTTTGAAATCATTTTCTTACTGGAGGGGCACATCTTGGATTTGCAATGTTCTCTTTCAAAGATGAGAATTATATAATTGAGCCAAGCGTGAAGAGCATTTTGGTCACAAGCAGTAATATCCCTCATTTAAATTAGGACAGTTAACATACATTTGGCCAAAATAGATTTCTAAAGTTGCTTTAACTGTATTACAAGGTCAGAGAGTCATATATCAGATCTTTCTTCCCTTGTTGGTCCTACATATATAAGTATTTCATGCCCCTCCCATAAGGTGCACTCGAAGGAACAATCGAATAGCTCAGTCTTTGGGATCTGGGATTCACTGACACTCTCTTGCTTGATTCTGATACTTTCCTATGAGCAGCACGGTAGAGTAGTGGCTCATGCAGCTGCTCTACGGGGCCAGCAGTCAGAAGAGTGAGGTTCGATTCCTGCGGCTGTTTGTAAGGAGTTTGCACATTCTGCCCGTGACCGCATAGATATCCACCAAGTGCTCATCATTTATGATGTACTGAAAATATAGGTTTATGGTGCACATGAGTTTCCAAAACAAAAAACAATTTCACTTTATACTTATGTGTCTGTGTAATACACCTTCCCCTACTGACAAGATTCGTGATGGGAATGTAGTCTTTCTTTGTAAGCCCCTATCATCGCCAAAAATGATTGTAGGAATTTCCCAAACTTCTCATCTCCTGAGGGGGTGAGGGGAGTGTAAATTTAAAGACAGCTGTTCCCTGAAGTAATGCTATTGAGCTTGGAAGCTCCTCAGAGGGCAACACAATAAACTTCATGAGTCACAATGCTCAACACATTATTATTAAATTCTATTTTTTTCCTGTCTTTTAGCAAGAGAAGATGTTTAATAACTACATCCTGTTTATGAGAACAATCTGTTTCACAGGTGAGAAGAGGATGTCCTTGTTCCAGACTTGTACAATGCTTGTGAAAGGTCATTGAATGTTTTTGACTGTTATTCAGGTGCTCAATCATAACAACTGCACCCAAACTTTTTCTGAGAAATGCTTTTCTACCTGGATCATCCCTGGAGCTGCATTTTAGCATCATCATTCATCAGTACTTGCGAAAGAGAAATGCTTTTGACAAGAGGTAAAGGAACATTGGCAGTGATTAATTCAATGTGAAACACCACAAAACAGCCAGATTGTTTTCTGATTTCTGAGTCAGATCATATCTTACAAAGTTTGTAGTTGTTTATTTTGTTCTTGAGGTGTTTACATTCCTCTTTTTTTGTTGTCTATTTTTGTATATCTATTCCATTGCCCTTTTGTTCATGGTGTTCAGCTCACATACATCTTTCTTTTCTTTTTACAATAGTTTTATTCAGAAGAAAAAAAACAAGATTTACAGAGTGCAACACATAGATACATCTCAACATAACTTGTGTACATTCATATATTGTAATAAAATTGATCAAAATGTTGTAGCATAACACATAAAGGTACCACTCTGTAATCAAAAATTTAAAGATAAGTCATACATCATAAAAGAAATTTTTATATAAAAAAAGTCAACCCCCTACCAACTACCAAAGAAAAAAGCTGATGGATGACAATGGATAATTAGAAAAAAAAACATATTCACTTAAGAAGAGAAGATAAAAATATACATAAAAGTCTGTGCACTGTTGAACTTTATAAATTGGAAAAGTAATTTAGGAAAGGTCCCCAAATATCATAAAAAGATTGTTTCGAATTTAAGACTGAGCAGCAGATCTTTTCTAAATTTAAATAAGACATAATATCACATAGCCATTGAAGATGTGTAGGAGGGGTAGACTCCTTCATTTAAGCAAGATTGCTCTTCTTGCTAAAAGAGAGGTAAAAACTAAAACCTGTAGGTTAGTATTTAAAGTTATATCTTCATTTGCAATAATACCAAACAAGGCAGTAAGGGGATTTGGGTCAAATTGGACCCTAAAAAGTTGTGAGAAGGTATGGAATACTTCCCACCAAAACTTTTCAATTTTAGGGCAAAACCAAAACATATGAATTAAAGAGGCATCAGCAGAGTTGCATTTATTACAAAGTGGAGAAACATTCGGGTAAAATACATCTTTGGACATATTATGCTGGCAAATAGTTTTAGTGCCTACGGTACTCTTCATGGTTTTCTGTATGTTATATTTAATTCCAATTGTACTTACTGCGTTTTGCTTAACTTTCTTCAGATTTTGTTACTATCGAAATTTTAATTACAATGAACAGTAATTGAACGTTGGTAAATGCAAGGTTGTCCACTTTGGAAGGGAAAATGGAAGACAGATTATTATTTAAATAGTAAAAAATTGCAGCATGCTGCTGTGCAGAGGGGGTTGGGAGTGTTTGCACTTGATCACGAAAAGTTGGTTTGCAAGTGCAGCAGGCTATCAAGAGGGCGAATGGGATGTTGGCCTTCATTGCTAGAAGGATTGAATTTAAGAACAACTGTACAGACTACTGGTGAGGCTGCACCCGGAGTACATGTGCGGTTCTGGTCCCCTTACTTGAGGAAGGATATACTGGCTTTGGAGGCAATGCAGAGGAAGTTCACCAGGTTGATTCCAGAGATGAGGTGGGTAGACTATGTGGAGATATTGAGTTGCCTGGGAATTCCAAAGAGTGAGAGGGGATATTATAGAAACATATAAAATTATGAAAGGGATAGATAAGATAGAGGCAAAAAAGTTGTCTCCACTGGTAGGTGAGACTAGAACTAGGGAACGTAACCTCAAGATTCATGGAATAGATTTAGGATGGAGATGAGGAGGAACTGCTTTTCCCAGAGAGTGGTGAATCTGTGGAATTCTCTGCCTAATGAAAGGGTTAAATTTACCTCACTAAATATATTTAAGGTAAGGTTGAATAGATTTTGCATAGTAGGGGAATTAAGGGTTATGGGAAAAGGCAGGTAGGTGGAGATGAATCCATGGGCAGATCATGATCTTATTGTATGGCAGAGCAGGCTCGATGGGCCAGATGGCCTACTCCTGCTCCTATTATGTTCTAATTTTCATGGTTACTAACTATAGCTGCATTATCAATAAAAAAGTGCTATTTCATACCACAGATCTTTGAAACATGTGACAGTTAATGGTTAAACTTTGTACCGTGCTAAATATTCTGATGTATTTCCATTTTGTATCATGAATCTGAGAAGCTGTTGGATACAGAGGTCAATAAACAGGTCTTCAAGGTCCACCCAATAATAGGATGTATTCAAAATTGTGGTGTGGGGTATATTGGTTGATTGAAGTTATGATACACAGAATGCTTTCAGTATGAAATAAATGCTGAAGAGATTCATTGGTATTGCAATCCACTTTTGGAAAGTTATATTCAAAATATATAATTAAGACATGGGAACATAGGAAATAGAAATAAGACATTTGATGCCTTATATATTTTATCCCTGGCTTGTTATCTTGGAGGTATGATCAGCTATTTCTACAAACTGAGATTGCTGATTCACAAGAAACTGCAGTTGCTGAAATCTGGAGCAAAATGCAAATTGCTGGAAGAGCTCAGCAGATTGAGCAGTATGTTTTGCGGGTGGGGGGGGGGTAATGGGGGGAAGAATTGTTAATATTTTGAGTTAAGGCCCTTTAACAGTCCTTTAAAATTGATATCCACCAGAAACTACAATACATGAAGAAAAGCTAAAGTTGCAAGACAGAGATAGTCAGATCTTTGCAGACACTTTCAAGATGAGTGGTAAATGTCACAGGGTTTCACTGATGACTGCTCGATCTAGGCTAACATGCCAGATATAATTATTTAGTTGATCTTAGCTCATAAAGTGTTGCAATGCTGCTATGCCTCAGCAGCCATGGGCTTGGACGGATCAAATCACCTGAGTATAGTTTCATAGATTCATTGAGTTATACAGCATGGAACAAGTCCAACTCACCCACGTTGACCACGATGCCTATCAAAACCTTTCCTATCCACGTAGAGTTTCTGATATTCATTGTTTCCTGTTGAAGACACCTTTGCGTGAATGGCTTGTGGAGCCAAACTCAGATGGCGCCAAACCTACCAAAACATTTATTGCTTGGGTTCACATTTAAATGTGTCCACCAGGGGCAACTGAAATAGGTCAAAGAGATGTACTTTATCATTATTCGCAAAACACTGGGAAAAATATATTTGAGTAAAGAGAATTACTTTTCATACTCACCCTTGTGTTGCCAAGGAATTTGTTGATGAATGTTATTTCTGTAATACTTCTTGATGCTCAGTATACTGGGATCTGTGCCATAAAACAATATGAAATTTTACGTTCCCTAATGGCTTGGTATTTAATTCAAAATATTTTCAACGGAAGAGACTAACCAGTGATATAGTAAGACATGGTGGCTATGACGATCCAGATACAGTCTATGTTGTGCATGGATTTATCCAAATTTTGCACCATAGTCATGGAAGCGAGAAACCACAAACGTACCTGACTTGCCCACACCACAAGAGCTGGTGACTGCTGGACTATACACTGCTCTATTCATTCTGTTATCTTTCTCAGTCTGGTCCCAAAACAAAAGTTGCGACTCAAACGATGTCACAAGAAATTTGATGTACATAGATCATTTCAAGAAATCTATAAAGATAGCTTTCTTCGGAGAGTGCCTCAGAGGTAACATGAGAATCCATAACCAAAAGAAGATGAGATGTCAGCGCTGTAGAAGCCCACCAGAATTAGCACGTGTGATAGGACTCTTTGCTCCTTCAACAGAAATTACCAGGATTGGTTTGATGGGAATGATTTGAGATCTTGGAGCTAATTATCGGCAAAGCTGTGCTTTAATTGAAACTTTTAGCATGTCTCAAGAGAAAAGAAACAACTCCACAAGCATCTGAAGGCTGAGGAACCAACAGAAAATCTGTGACCTAAGGACAGATGGGGGCTTAGAGAGCACAGGAGGTGCAGGACATCTGTAGTGTTTTTGCACAGGTGTAAAAACTCTGAACTAAACACCAAGTATGAACCGGATTCAATGAGGCACAGTCCTAGTAAGATTAACTGTTTACTGTTCACTCTTTCACATTACCGTATGGTGAAAACTGTTGATAAAACAATACAAAATATATACAATATTTGTTTCCTTCTTGGCATCACATTTACATCATAAATACTTGGAAAAATAAAACTACAACAAACTATATTACATTAAAGTACAACATACAGTCAGAATCTACCTACGCCATCAACTGCTTTAAATACACTTCAACACAAACTATCTGCAACTCCTTAAATAACAAAGAACATAAACTTTATCAACCGTCATTACTTTTAACAGAATCAGCGTTAACATTTTTACTTCAACATATCGATTATCTTATGAACTTACGAAGTTGCTTCTATGATGTTTCTAGTGCGTAGAATGAAAACTTTTCTCGCGCTGATCCTGCACACACAAGCCCCCTCCTTCCCGTTTCTCCAAACCGGTATTTTCCTACAAGACGCAGCAAAACTGGGTGTGATGTCATCGCATGCCGTGATATATCACAGACAACGAATTTACTTTCAACAACCTTAACTTTAACTAGAAAATGATTACAAATGAATTACTAAAGCGAAAATATCATAAACTAAACGAATGCCTTAAGGGCAACACACTCCCTGCCTGACCTTTGTAAGGTCACTATGAACATAATACAAACTTTAGTCTCTAAATCAGTCCTTAGGTGGAAGTAGAATGACTTCTGCAACTGGCCTTTGGTAAGTTTTCACATCACCTTGGTCAGAAGTTTTCAACTCAACCTTCCTGACATGTCCATCCCTACCAGGAAATGTGGCAGTGATTCTGGCCATTGGCCAACAGTTGCGGGTAATTTGCTTGTCCCTGAGCAGGACTAAATTTCCAACTTGAAGATTCCTGTGAGGTTCTGTCCACTTTTGTCTGTGTTGCAACAAAGGTAGATATTCATGTCTCCAACGAGACCAGAACTGATTTGCGAGAACTGATTTGAACCTGTCTCCATTGCTTTGTGTACAAATCCTTATCTGAGAAGTCCCCTGGTGGAGGGGGAGCTCCTGCCTTCTGCGTAAGGAGCATTGATGGCGAGAGTATGAAGGGGTTTTCCGGGTCAGAAGACACAGGTAGGAGTGGTCGTGCATTTATAATAGCTGTGACCTCAGCCATTAGTGTGCACAGTACCTCGTGGTCAGTCGGGTGCATTGCTGCAGAAACATTGAATCAAGGATCCTTCTGGCGATACCAATCATCCGCTTCCATGTGCCTCCCATGTGAGAGGTGTGTGGTGTGTTGAACTCCCAGTTGCATCCCTGCTGACTGAGGTACCTTTGCACCGTTTTGTCCATCCCGAGCTCCTTGGACGCTCCAACAAAGTTTGTGCCGCAATCAGATCTTAACTGTTTTGCAGGGCCTCTTAGCGCAAAGAAGTGCCTGAGAGCATTAATGCAGCTGGTTGTATCCAAAGATTCGATGACCTCAGTGTGTACCGCTCTTGAACTCATGCAGCTAAACATGATGGCCCACCGCTTGCTCTCTGTTTGTCCTCCTCTGGTGTGTCTCGTAGTGATAGTCCAGGGACCAAATACATCGAGCCCCACATATGTAAAAGGAGGGCAGGCTTCGAGGCGTTCTGGTGGGAGGTCCGCCATACGTTGAGCTTCCATCTTCCCTTGCAGTTTCCTGCAGGGTACACATTTGTGGAGTACTGAATTGATCAGTGTTTTGCCTCCCAAGATTCACAGTCCCGCTGCCCTGATTGCTCCTTCCATCAGGTGACGGCCCTAATGCCTTAACTGTTCATGGTGATGGCGAGTAAGCAGTCAGGACACATGGCTGTCTTTGGGCAGGATTACTGGGCTCTTTTGTGCAGCTGAAAGGCGAGAGTGTATTAACTGGCCTCCAATGCAAATGAGATCGTTCTTCAGGATCGGGTTGAGTTTCCTCAAAGGGCTGTCCTTTGGTATTGGTTTATTAACTTAGAGTGCCGAAAACTCCCCTGCAAAAGCCGCTCTTTGAGTTGCTTTAAGGATGACATCCTTTGCCTGGGTCAATTCGTCCGCAGTGTACCTACATGGGATATGAAGCTGTTTTAGATCTTGAAGTGAATCTCTCCAAGCCTCCCATCTGTTTAGCTTGCCTTCTGGTAGGGGAGTATTCCAGTCGGAGAGCTCAGAGGTAAGTTCTCTGAGAAGGACTCTTCCCTGGATCGTAACTGGCGCCAGTAGACCCAAGGGATCGAAAACACTATTGACAGTGGAGAGACTCCACGGCGGGTAAATGGCTTGATCACGGTCGGCACGGAGAACGTGAATGTGTCAGTCGTGATCTCCCAAAGGAGGCCCAGACTCCTTTGTGTGGGTATGGTTTCTCCATCTAGATCTAGGTCTTCGATTGCCGGAGCACAGTCATCCTGTGGAAAGGCCTCCATTACTGCCTGACAGTTTGATGCAAACTTGTGCAAATGGAGGTTTGACTCAGCGAGTGAGGCTTGTGTACGTCGGAGCAGATCAATTGCTTCGTCTTCTTTTTGTAGTGATATCAAGCCATCATCGACATGGAAGTGTCTTTCTACAAACTTAACGGTGTCATCGCTGTGCTCCTGTGCACCCTCTCTGATGGCTCTTCGCAGCCCATAGATGGCCACGGCAGGTGATGGACTATTGCCGAAAACGTGGACTTTCATCTGGTACTCAATGACTTCCTTGTTGATGTCATTGTCCTTGTGCCATAAGAAATGGAGGAAATTGTGATAGTCTTCCTTTACTAAGAAGCAATGAAACATCTGCTGGATGTCGGCTAGGTTTGCGACCTTCTCCTTCCGGAAGCGCAGCAGGACCCTGAGAAGGGCATTGTTGAGGTCGGGGCCTGTGAGGAGCACATCATTAAGGGAGATACCAGTACACTGAGCACTGGAGTCAGACCACCCTGATCTGATTGGGCTTTTGTGTGTGGTAAACCCCAAACGTTGGGAGGTACCATCACTCCTCACCTTCCCTCAGTGGCGGTGCTACTTCAGCATGTCCATTAGCGAAAATCTTCTCCATGAATGCTACATATTGTTGCTGCATCTCAGGTTTCCTTTTCAGGGTTTTTTTGCAAAGATATGAACCGCTTGACTGCCTGCTCTTTGTTGTTTGGCAAGCACTGGCATGGTTCTCTGAAAGGTAGTGGGGTGACCCAATTATTTGCTTCGTCTCTGAAGACCTTGGTGTCCATTATTTTTAAGAAGATGGCGTCTTGTGCTGATGGAACAAGTTTATTATCATGCTCAGTTTGAGTGAAGACTGACTGTCCCAGTGTCTTGTCAGTTACTTTACTACACTTGTTGAAGCCTTGTCGTGCTTCCTTGATACACATGAAGCTTGCGCAGGGTTGAAAAATTGAATGGCGGCCATTCTCTAGCACGTTGGTCTTGAGTGGGTTAACTGTCAGTTTGTGTACATTGCCAGGGCACACCTCTCCTATCACCACCCAGCCCAGATCCAGACGTTGCGCAAAGGGGGCGTCGTGTGGTCCATTGACCTGCTGCCTGACCTTGTGCACCTGGAGAATGTCTCTTCCTAATAGCAGGAGTATTTCTGCTTTTGGATCCAGTTCTGGGATGTGCTTGGCAATGTGGTGGAGATGCGGCTGGTGTCGCACTGCACTTGGCGGCAGGATCTCGGTGCGGTTATTCAAAATTTCATTGCACTCTAAGAGCGGAGGGAGACAGATGACAACTTTACCATCCAGCGACTCAAGCTGGAAGCCTTCTGCCTTCCTTCCATATCTTTCTACGCTGCCTGAGCAAGTTCTAAGGTAGTATGGGAACTGATTACTCTCTTCGTTGAATAAGTCAAAGAACTCTGGTCTGACTAGTGAGCGATTGCTCTGGTTGTCCAGAATTACATAGGCTTTGATGGCCTTGTCTTTGGCTCCCTTAGTGTACACCTTAGTGAGGCAGATCTTTGAACAAGAATGGCTTGACTGACCTTGACCGCAAACTTCTGTGCAGCTCGAGCTGACAACAGTTGTCTTGGAGTGATCCTCTCCCTCCCCGCCGTCCTCTTGTGAGGGTGAAGGAGCTTTGTCAGTTTGCGGTAACGGGCCGGGATGCATGGCCCCATCGTGATTAGTGCTATTACATTCCGAGCACCTCACGGGAATCGTACACTCTCTGGCGAGGTGAGAGGTAGAGGAACAGTATTTAAAACATTTTTTTCTCCTTAAGAAGGGCCATTCTCTCGTCAAAGGGTTTTTTCTTAAACGTTCTTCATTTTTTGAAGGGGTGGGGTTTGTTGTGCAATGGGCAGTTCTTGCTAGAGTCATTGTTAGTTGTAGGGACTTCAGTTTTATGCACTGAGACAGGTCTATTGATGTTAAAATTATTTGAAGTGGATTTGACTGGCTTGGTGTGAATTGTACTGCTACCTTGACTCATGAAGCTAGGGTCATTTTGATTCTTCGCTTCCTTGCACACAAACCTAGTGAAATACTTAAAGGGAGGAAATCGACCATCGTTCTTTTCCTTGTACTCTGAGCCAACAGAGACGCACCTTTCCTGCAGCCCAAATGGAAGTTTGTCCACGATTGGTCTAATTCTGTATGAAGTATCTAAATATGACAGGCCAATTAAATAGCCGTCTTCTTTAGCGCCTTCAATCTCCATGAGTAGATCTCCGAGCTCTCTTAACTTAGTGTGGTCCTTGGCTGACACCTTAGGAAAATTTTCCAGACATCGAAATACTGCCATTTCAATAATTTCAGGGGCCGCATAGCACTCCCGAGGTCTCTCCCATGCTTTGTGTAAGGCTAGCTTGGGGTTGTTGATGTACACTGAACGTATGCGTCTCACCTGTTCGCATGATTCTTTTCCCAGCCATTTCGCCATAAGATCCAACTCTGGGGTTGCTCCGAGCTGGACTCCGTGGATTGTGCTGGCAAATGAGGAGTACCATGCATGGTAATTTTCAGGCTTATCGTCAAACTGGTATAGTCCTGAAGTGACGAGATCTCGTCGTGCTAAATACTGTGCCATGGGTTCAACTGCAAGTGGCATGCTGGCTGGGGGATTATATCGGCGGGTATATGACTGAGGGTGTACATTTGTTATGGGATTTGCTGTTCTGAATTCAGCCTTTGCCTCTCCTCTCGCCAAATCTGGTAAGTTTGGTGTTGAGAAGTATTTGTCATCAGCCCTTTCATTCTGGAATTCATCGCGAAGTCGCAAGGGTAAATTGTCTTCCTCAGATGGATGTGATGCAATTGGGCTTCTCTTTGACTCCTCATGAAATGGGACGTTAACAATTAAGTATGGAGAGGAAGAACGAATCTTCAAGTCCATTTGAGATCGGATGTAGTCACTAGTGCATTCCAATCTGGTCCTTTCTGAAGTAGATTTTACTTCTTCCAGAACATGCATTTCTTCAGCATTTTCTAATATCTCTGCTTCCACCCTGGCAGCTTCGGCTTCTCAGTGTAGCATCAGTACTTCTAACTCTGCTTCTATCCTTACCCTTTCCAACTTGTTTTTGGCTTCTCTGGGAGCCTTTTCCATTTACGGTTTTGCTACCTGTTCAGCATATGACGCTTGCACCTTAGCGGTTTCTGCTTTAGCTCTTGTGTGGGCAGTCTTATTTGGTGATGCCCTACTGCTCCTGGCACTGGATGGCAATGACTTGATGTTGGATCGCGATGCCATCGTAGCACTTGAAACACCTGGTAATGCCACCTTTTCACTGTAGTGTTCTCGCACAGGTGTAAAAAACTCTGAACTAAACACCAAGTATAAACCAGAGTCAATGAGGTGCAGTCCCAGTGAGATTAACCGTTCACTCTTCCACATTAATGTATGGTGAAAACTGTTGATAAAACAATACAAAATATATACAGTATTTGTTTCCTTCTTGGCATCACATTTACATCATAAATACTTGGAAAAATAAAACTACAACAAACTATATTACATTAAAGTACAACATACAGTCAGAGAGAAAACTTTTCTCGCGCTGATCCTGCACACACAAGCCCCCTCCTTCCCGTTTCTCCAAACCGGTATTTTCCCACAAGATGCAGTGAAACCAGGTGTGACGTCATCGCATGCAGTGATATATCACAGACAACGAATTTACTTTCAACAACCTTAACTTTAACTAGAAAACAATTACAAATGAATTACTAAAGTGAAAATATAATAAACTAAATGAATGCCTTAAGGGAAACACAACATCATTAAACCATGACATGCATGGTGCCTCCAATGCTATCAAGACTAGCTATTCCAAAGGCCTATTGTGTTGACTGCCAAGAGTGGAGGGGATCTTATGAAAGATGTTGTAAAGACCATAAGACCATAAGACATAGGAGCAGAATTAGGTCATTTGGTCCATCAAGTCTACTCTGCCATTTCATCATGGCTGATCCAATTTTCCTCTCAGCCCCTGTCTTCTGCCTTCTTCCTGTATCCCTTCATGCCCTGACCAATCAAGAATCTATCAACCTCTGCCTTAAATATACATAAACACTTGGCTTCCACAGCAACCTGTGGCATAGAATTCCACAAATTCACTACTCTGACTGAAGAAATTCCTTCTCATCTCCTTTCTAAAAGAACACTCTTCTATTCTAAGGCTTTGTCCTCTCGTCTTAGACTCTCCCACCATAGGAAACATCCTCTCCACATCTACTCTGTCATCCTTTCACCTTTCAATAGGTTTCCATGAGGTCATCCCTGCACCACCTGCTGAAAGAAGCACTTTGAAAAGTAGTTCCAGGTTTGACATGAACATTCTTGACTTCATTCCTCAGTAAATCATTCAGCCCAGTCTAATTGTCAGTGTTGATCAAGATGTCAAATGAATACTGAAAAATAGGAAGAACTCTAGAGCAGGTAATATCCCTGCAGGTTCTAGGACCAGAGGGCACAACCTTAGAATAGGAGGATGTCCCTTTAGAACAGAGATGAGAGGAATTTCTTTAGCCAGAGGTGGTGAATCTGTGGAATTCGTTGCCACAGATGGCTGTGACATTCAAGTCATTGGGTATATTTAAAGCAGAGGTTAACAGATTCTTCATTAGTCAGAGTATCAAAGATTAGGGGTAGAAGACTGGCGAATGGGGTTGAGAGGGATAATAAATAAGCCAAGATGGAATGGTATCACAGACGATGGGCCAAATAGCCTAATTCTACACCTATGTCTTCTGGTCTTGTGATCTAGAAAACATAATCATTTTCCATATCATGATCTACCTATCAGAAATGAAAATCATCAAAGAAAGTAGTGTTTTAAGTTCAACCCAGCACAACACTCATGATCCACCACTGATATCTGCCCTCCTTGGGTAGATGGAGCTCGTCAGCCTGGGAAGGCAGTCCATCTACGAGAGGGAAAACTCTGATTTCAAACCGCTGCCTTGTGGCCATACCCGCTCATGGGAAAGGCTTCGGGAATAAACCCTGAGGACAAATCCTGAGCTGGAGTCCCTGAGGCAGTCCGACGTTGCCTTCAACCTCATTCTGGCAACTCCTGCGATGACACTGGTGCCAAGCTGTATCGGCCCTTGCCCTTCCCTTGGACAACATCAGTGTCATGGAGAGGGGAGACTCGCTGCATGGGCAACTGCCGGAGTTCCATACAACCTTGCCCAAGCCTGCGCCCTGGAGAGAATGCAGATCCATGGTCTCGCGAGACTAACGGATGCCACACACCTGCCCCCCTCTGTGCTTCTTGAGAGACACCACCATTGAAAAGTGTTTCAAACCCACTGGCAGGAAAGGCTAACCAATTGCAACATCTTCTCCTGAACAAATATGAGATTAAACTTAACCACACCCAAGTAGCTCCAAAGGGCTGGTCAAGCTGTTCAGTAACTTAAAACCAGTCTCTCAAAATGGACACTGTAGTCTGAATTCTGTTACATAGTGTCACATATGCAGTCAGATAAAATAATTTTCTTAAATAATTTGAGAAAGTACAACATCCCTTGTTATATTTGTTTGCAGAGCTGGAGATTGTGAAATGAGTTGGAGACAGTTCCTTCTGGAGTTTATGCACCAGTTTTAAAAAGCAAGTGGGCCCCATCGGGACTTGTCTGTGGAGCAGGAGTTTGCTTGCATTAATAGTAACTAGGGTTAACTAGGAAGGACCAACAAAAAGAAGTGGGGTTGGACCGGAGCAGCCATTGTGTGAGAGAACGATGTCAGAGTGTTCACGATTTGGATCAACAGGTTTGGGTAAGCACAGGCACAGGCTAGAATTTAAGTTTGAGAAGCCAGAGGCATAACAAGTATAGGCAGAAATGTAGTTCTGTCAGTGGAATGCTCTTCTTGTTAGAGGTGTGATTTCGGGGTACCTAATAGTCAACCTGATGTCAGCATCTGCAGGAAGTGCATCCAACTTCGGCTCCTGACTGACCAAGTCAAAAAACTAGAGCTGGAGCTGGTTGCACTCTGGACTATCCAGAAGGCTGAAATCTTCATAGATGAATTGCTCCTGAGGTGGTCACACCCAGAGTGCAGGCTTCAGGTGGTAGATGGGTGACCACCAGGAGAAGGAAGGGGAGTGATCAGTCAGTGCATGGTTTCCCCTGTGGCCACTCCCCTCAGCAAGAAGGGAGTTAGGGAAAAGGCTGAAGAATGGGATCTCTAAGGTCGTAATTTCTGGATTACTCCCAGTGCCATGTGCAAGCCAGGGCAGGAACAGGATGACGATGCAGATGAATGAATGGCTGAGGAAGTGGTGCAGCAGGCAAAGTTTCAGATTTCTGGATCATTGGGATTTCTCTGGGGAAGGTATGACCTCTACAGAAAAGGATGGGTACACCTGAAACCGAGGGGGACCAATATCCATGCAGGCAAGTTTCCTAGAGTTGTTGGGGAAGGTTTAAGCTAACTTGACAAGGGGATGGGAACTGGAGTGATAAGGCTGAGGACCGGACAGTTGGTAGATAAGTTGGTGCAGTGAGGAAGGACAGGCAGATTCTAGGGAAAAATTGGAATCAGTGAGATGATGTGAAGAGAATCATGGGGGTAAAATGGAAAAAGGTGATGAATACAGCACTGAAAAAGTTATATTTGAATGCACAGAGTGCATGGAATAAGGTGGATGGTCATGTAGCACAGTTAAAGATTGGCAGGTATGACTGGGCATCACTGGGATGTAGCTGAAAGAAGATCATAGTTGTATCCTTAACATCCAAGGATATGCCTAGTGTTGAAAGGACAGGCAGGTAGGCAAATGGAATAGGATGACTCTGTTGGTAAAAAATGAAATCAAATCCTTAGAAAGAGGTGACTTAGGATCTGAAAATGTAGAATCCTTGTGGGTAGAGTTAAGAAACCGCAAGAGCAAAACGACCCTGATGGGAGTTATATACAGGCCATCAAACAGGAAGTGGGATGTAAATTTCAAGGGAAAATAGAAAAAAACACATAAGGGTAATATTATGATAGTCATGGGGGATTTTGGTATGTAGGCAGATTGGTGGTGGATTCCAAGAGGAGGAATTTCTAGAATGCCTACAAGGTGGCCTTTTAGAGCAGCTCATGGTTGAGCCCACAAGGGGATCAGCTGTTCTGGATTGGGTGTAGTGCAATGAACTGGAATTGAATGGAGACCTTAAGGAAAAAGAATCCTTAGGCCAAAGTGATCATACTATGATCGAATTCATCCTGGAATTTAAGAAGAAGCTGAAGTCAGATGTATTGGTATTTATAATGGAGTAAAGCGAATTACAGAGGCATGAGAGAGGAGTTGGCCAAAATTGATTTGAAAAGAACATATCAGGGATGACGACAGAGCAGCAATGGCTGGAATTTCTGGAAGCAATTTGGCAGGCACAAAATATATACATCCCAAAGAGGAAGAAGCATTCTAAAGGCAAGATGACACAAACCTGACTACCAAGAGAAGTCAAAGCCAACATAAAAGCCAAAGAAAGGGCATATAATAGAGCAAAAATTAGTTGGAAGTTGGAGGATTGGGATTAGCATTCATTTCAAGAGAACTAGAATACAGAAGCACGACTTCTGTATTCTAGTTGGGGCTTTATAAAGCACAGCTGAGGCCTCACTTGGAGTATTGTGAGCAGTTTTGGACCCCTTACCTTTGAAAGGATGTGCTGAAACTGGAGAGGGTTCAAGGAAGGTTCACAAAAATGATTCTGGGATTGAAAGGATTGTCACATAAAGAGTGTTTTATGGCTCTGAGAGGATATTTCTTACGCTGGGAGAGTCTAGGACCAGAGACAGCTTCAGAATAGAGGGATATCCATTTAGAACAGAGATAAGGAAAAATCTCTTTAGCCAGAGGGTGGTGAAACTGTGTAATTCATTGCCACAGATGGCTGTGCAGGCCAAGTCATTTGGTATATTTAGGGCAGAGGTTGATAGGTTCTTGATTAGTCAGGGCATGAAAGATTACAAGGAGAAGGCAGGAGAATGGGGTTAATAATTCAGTCGTGATGGAATGGTGGAGCAGACTCAATGGGCTGAATGGCCTAATTCTGCTTCTCCGTCTTATGGCTCCTCCCCACTCATTCACAGGAATCACCAGCTCATGAAGTAAGAGCATCAAGGATGATGCTAAGCACCCGGAACCCATTTGTTGAGAACTCATGGAGGACTACATTAGGTGCACTTCTAAATTTGCCACCTAGTGCCTTCTCTCTGCCTATATGAGGACTCCTCATTGGTCTGATCATGGATCTCTTTAGGACCTACAGAAATCCAGTTGAAGCAAGTCATAGGAAGAGGGAAAGAAACAAATTGCAGTAATAAACAGACACTGTTGAGAGGCAAGAATGAAGAATATGCTTCGAACACTAACCACTACACTTGAAACAGTACCATAGTGAACCAGCGCCATCAGGAGGGAAGATTTATAACACAAACACTTTGAACACAAATTGAACAAACTTTTACTTGAAAGAGAATGTATTGCTAAATTCTTTGCAGAATTAATCATTTGTAGCAAGAGGAATTTTTTGATCATGATTTTGCCTGGAGACAGTGTTTATTATTACCATTAATCAACCCTTTTGATACCATTTCATCAAAATTCAGGACTACATTCCATATCACTATTTTGTAATTTAATCTTTGGGAAGCCTGGCTTGTCAGGTGTAGTGTCTTGTGTCATATAAGTATCTCTCCAGGCAGATGATGACAGGCATCTTAGCACCCATGATATCCCTTCTAGGTTCACAGCCAGTTAGCTGAACCATGTCACAGATTGAACAACAATTATGAGTAACATTTTCTTATAAGCGAGTGCAAAATCAAGAGGTCAAGGTGCAGAACTAATGCACTTACTATGAAAGTGAACCATATAATTTCAATCCATGGCCCAACCATCTTTCTGGCATTAAATCTATGATAATCAGGTAATGTCATTTTGTAACAATGGTTTTCATGAGAAACAAGCAACTTTTCATGCAACCTCTCCACTCTGGATTGACTTCAGGTGCACAGCAAAACAAAAATACCAGAACTGAAAGGTTATAGCTATGAGGGAAAAAAACTGGTCAGGCTTTCTAAAAAAAGATAAAAGAAAGAGCTTTCTTGAAAACTATGAAGTTATTTGATAAAGCAAATATAAAGAAGAGATCCCCAAATCTGGATAAACCAGAACTCGGAACCAATAGTATAGCACAGTCACTAAAAATAATCCAAATAGGAAACAGAGGAGAAACTTTTTTTAATTTACTGAGGAGTGTTACATTATTGAGTAGTTGAGACACTCATCCCTCCTCCCGAATAGTATTATAGTCTCCAAGGCCCATGAAACAAAATCTTCAATTTCTCTACCCTCAGTCTCTCATCCACCAGAGCCCCATCTGACCCATTCTGTCCCATTATTCCCAATCCCAAGACCACATCTCTGATCTCCCCAGTTTAACCAGATCAGAATAGTATACCTCACAATATGACTGGTGCCCTCCCCTTTCCCAAGCCCTCTGCAACCAGCCCTACCCCCAACCCCATCCTACATTAATACAGTTGTTATTTTAGGGTGTAAAATCTGCTTAAGAAAAGGACATCCTATAGTTAATTTCAACAGGATGTCCAGGAAACCAATATTTCCAGGTTTCCCAATTAGAAATCCTGACACACCCCTGTTCATTTCAGAGCCAAATAAATATCAGAGTTTTTGTTTCGTATGATTCTGTCAGAACAGATAGAGGATCTGTTAGAAAGAATTTTAATGATTTTTATCATATCTTTTAACAGCATATTTAGTTAATTTTCTATCATCCCAGATGTTCCTGATCTTGCTTGACTAACTCGATAACAAATAATCTGTGTCTTCTTAATCCATTGTGAGAACTTGTTTGAGGTAGGAAGGGTCAACAATATTATCTTAATAGTTCCAGTGATGCAATTTTGTTTTTCAGCTTGGATGTGGAGTTTGCACATTTACCCAGTCACTATGTGGATTTCCTGTGGGTGCTAGTAATGATGACTCTAAATTGAGTAGAAAAGCAAATTGTGCAGAGGATCCAGAAAGCCTGCAGAGATATGGGCAGGTTACATGAGAGGACCAGAGTCTGGTAAATGGAGCACAATATAGGTAAATATGAGGTCATGCACTTTGGAAGGAAAAATAGAAGTTCAGATTATTATTTTAAGTTTTGAAAGATTTCAGCTGTTGTACAGGTAATTGGGAGTGCTTGTACATGAACCGCAAACGTTTGAGTTACAGGTACAATGGAATATCAAGAAGTCAAATGGAATGTTGGCCTTCATTACCAGAGGGATTGAATTTAAGAGCAGAGATGTTAAGCTGCAACTGTATAGGGTACTGGTGAGATCGCGCCTTGTACTGAGTTCTGGTCTCCTTATTTGAGGAAGGATATACTGGCTTTGGAGGCGGTGCAGAGGAGATTCATCAGGATGACTCTGGAGGTGAGGGGGTTAGCCTATGAGGAGAGGTTGAGACACCTAGGATTAAACTAGCTGGAATTCAGAAGAAGGGAATCTTACTGAAATATATAATATTATTAATGGGATAGATAAGATAGATGCAGGAAAGTTGCTTACATTGGTAGGTGAGACTAGAACTAAGGAACACCGCCTCAAGATTTTGGGGAGATTTTGGATGGAAACTGCTTTCCCCAGAGAAATTAATCTGTGGAATTCTCTGCAGTGGAGGCTACCTCATTAAATATATTGAAGACACAATTATTCATACTCATTAAGGGTAGGTAGGTGGCTCTGCCATGATCTAATTGAATGGTGGCGCCAGTTCAATGGAGCAGTTAGCCTACTCCTCTTCCTGTTTTTTTATGTTCTGATACTGTGAGGCAATGATTACTATCTGTGCCACTGTGTTGCCCAAATTATTTCTCTAACTGATAACCATTGCTCGTTCAGTGACAAATGGGTCAGATGGCCTACTCCTGCTTCTATTTCTTATGTTATTATGACTACATGTTCCTGTTCTCAGTGAACCTGAATAGCACTTCTCATGATCAAATATTATAACTATGGGAGACAGTCACTGGAAATTCTCAATAATTTATGCAAACAATTCTTCCACCAATTTTCAACCTATAGGTATGCTCTATCAGCAACTCAGGAGAAGCAACACAGAAAATGGCAGCTTAATACTTTCTCACAAGGTCTGAAGGAAATAAGTTCACATTGACCAAATCTAGGCAGCAATTTTTCTCAATACTCTGACCAATATCAATCCCTCAACATCATTAAATCTGATTTCTTTCTGATTATCTTATTGGTTTTTACAGCAAATTGGATTGCAGAGCCTAGTTGTGAGGCTTCCCAAAACTGTAACAGGGATTTCAAAGGTACCTCCTTAGTTGCAAATATACAATGCAGGAGGAACTCAGCAGGCCAGGCAGCATCTATGGAAAAGAGTACATTTGATGTTTCGGGCCGAAACTCTTCAGCGGGACAGGAGAGGTCAGTCCATGACCTCCTCTGCTGTTGCAATGAGGCTACACTCCAGTTGGAGGAGCAACACCTTATTTTCCGTCTGGGAACCTCCTCCATTCCCCATTTCCATTTCCCTCTCTCACCTTATCTCTTACCTGTCCATCACCTCCCTCTGGCGCTCCTCCCCTTTTCTTTCTTCCATGGTCCTCTGTCCTCTCCTATCAGATTCCCCCTTCTCCAGCCCTTTATCTCTTTCACCAATCAACTTCCCAGCTCTTTACTTCACTCCTCTCCCTCCTGGTTTCACCTATCACCTTGTGTTTCCTCCTGCCCTCCCCCACCTTCTTACCCTGACTCCTCATCTGTTATTTTATCCAGTCCTGATGAAGCCCTAAGTGTTGACTATTGACTCTTTTCCATAGATGCTGCCTGACCTGCTGGGTTCCTCTAGCACCTTGCGGGTGTTACTTGGAATTCCAGCACCTGCAGATTTCCTCGTTTGTCCTTAGTTGCAATACTTATTTGGATATCCCAACTTTGTCAGAGCTCATTTTGCTTAGTTTTCCCAGTGGATCTTTCGAAAAGTTAGATTATATTTGTTATTTCCATTTTCTTATCCCATGACATGAACTATTTCTTAGCTGAGGGCGTGGAATGAATTTCTCACCTGTCTCATTTAAATGTCACCTTCCTATTTGTATTATTGAAGGAGCAAATGATTTCTCTCACACTTTTGAAATTCTAATTTTTTGTGTGTTTTTATGTGAAACCTTAAAACTAAATTATGTTCTTGCAGAAAAATAGACACAGTGACATCTGAAAATCATTTAGTCCCAATGGCTCTGATCCTTGCGCTTTGCAGATATTATAAAGTTGGATTACATGCAATGAGTCATGAGATAGAAATAAGCTGCAGCCTGGTGAGCTGAGGAGGAATTGGTAGATCTCATATCAGCTTCTTGAAGGGTAAGGTCCCATATCACTTCAGAGGACAGAGTAGCCGAAAGACAAAAGTTGAAGAACATTCTCACAGAGATGATTACAGCATTGCCTACATGAGATAACCAGGCTCAGGTTCAACTCCAACCTTGCAAATGGCTTTCTGTGGAGCCTCGAATTCCTCCCATCCGGCCGTTAAATTATGTCAACCTATGAGGGTAGAAATTCCAGTATTTGTTGTAACACAAACAGAACTCATCCAGCATCAGATGGCTGCACTGGAGATTCTGGCTTCTGGCATCCAAAGTCAGCTTGCTGCCAACCAAGGCCATACTGCTGTCATTATGTTCCCTGGTCCTATAGGTTTGACGAGAATCTCAGCACCCTAGAAATGTGTCTTCCGGTACATCATGTCCTGCTTTGACGATTCTGTGTAGTTTGTATTAGCTTCCTCTTCCATATGACAGCCAATGACTGGTTGTAGTGTTGCCACCCCAACAGGCCCCTTCCAGTTTGTCTTAGGATCTTGATAATCCATAATTACCTGTGAAACGGAGATGGTGACCCATGCTTTGAACTGCTGCAGTCCTTGGGGTAAAGGTATGCCTACTGCGAACAATTTCCAGGAACTAGACTCAGATCCTGTGAAGATGGGTGATTTATTTCCAAGTTAGGAATGTGTGTGGTTTGAAGAAGTACCTTCAGTTAGTCCTGATGAAGGGTCTCGGCCTGAAACATCGACAGTGCTTCTCCTTATAGATGCTGACTGGCCTGCTGTGTTCCACCAGCATTTTGTGTGTGTTGTTCTGATAGTTGTGTTCTCTTGCAGTTGCTGCCCTTGTTTTTATAATCATATAACAATTACAGCACAGAAACAAGCCATCTTGGCCCTTCTAGTCCATGCCGAACGCTTACCCTCACCTAGGCCCACTGACCTGCACTCAGCCCATAACCCTCCATTCCTTTCCTGTCCATATACCTATCCAATTTTACTTTAAATGACAATATCGAACCAACCTCTACCATATCAAACTCTTTTCTTGCTGTAGAAGTTGTGGGTGCAAGAGGTGCTATCACAGCAGGTAACTTCAGTTCATTTTACAGGAGTTGCACTCTACTGTGAGAGGAAAATCAATGTTTAGGCTGGTTGTTGCATTACTAATCAAGACGGTGTCAGCCTTCTTGAGTGGTTGGTGCCATATACACCCAGGCAAAGGGAGAGTATTCCATCATGCTTCTGACGTGTGCCTTGCACATGATAAAAAATCCTTAGGTGTCAGGAGGTGAGTCACTTATTATAACATACCCAGCTGAACTGCTCTAGTAGCCACTGGTCACAAAAACCACATGGTAGGCTCAGTTGTTCATCCTGGGAATTCAGCGATGACAATATCATTGGTTGTAAAGGGCTGGTGGTTAAGCTCTCCCTGCTGGAGTTAGTAATTAGTTGGCACTTTTGTGGAAAACATATACCGCCCCTCAGTAAGTCTACAGATGGATATTGAATGTGTCTCGTGCATGCGGGTGTGAGCTCCTTCTTTTGGCAAAGGTTGCTCATCAGCCAGCTAGCCCGGATTGCTGAAACCCACTCGGTACATCCAGTGCTGTTCACGGCAACCACAATGCCCTCCACTGGAAGTACTGATTATCCATCGTTTTGATAACAGCCATTGGAGAACCATTGCATAAAAGTATGACAGTCAAAAGCATGCAGAAGATGATCGGTTAACATTGCACAGTTTTGATTGTCATTTTAAGTACAGATGAAATTGGCATGTTATTTGTCCAGTTATGACTTCCATTTGTGCAGACTATAACTTGATCAGTAACAGAGGGGCAAGAACATGCCAACTGTGTCACAATGAGAATTCAGGCTTCTCTCCATTCAGAATTGGCGCTTGCTCTATTCACAGAAGTCATTTACTTACTGCAGTGCATACGGCGAGGAAATTCTAATATCGACGTTATGGAGGCAACAACAAGACTAAGTCATGGATGGGGAAGATATGTTCCCAGGGGAGAATTTCAAGATTTGGAATTTATTTTCAAATAGCCCCCAGCGCCATGATTTCTCCACTATAACAAGCTTGCTATCAGCCACTCGGCTGGCTACCACACAGAGTCTCAAGCTCGAGAGAACTGTACAGGCACATAGTGAAAGGCAGCAAGTCGCATCACATCAAAACGTATGAGGAACCCGAGTGTAAGGTCTGGCCAGTTTGTCATCACAGGCAGTAGGCGCTGCCAGTTCCCAACAATGGGCACAGACACCTGGGTAGCCAGGGTACGGCTCTAAGACCCTCATCTCAGCACTGAGTGGCTGCACCAGCTCGCACAGCACCAAGCTCTTGGGAGCCCTGAACTTGGACATTAGATGCTATATCAAAGTTCAAGGCAAATTTATTATCAAAGTACAACCCTGAGATTCATTTTCTTAAGAGCATTACAGTAAATACAAAAAACAAATTAAAAAATCAAATAGTATCTAAGCAATAAATGTCAAGAAAATGAGATGAAGAGTCATTGAAAGTGAGTCCATAGGTTGTGGGAACAGTTCAGTGAAGGGGTGAGTGAAGTTATCCTCTTTGGTTCAAGAGCCTGATGCTTGAGGCATAATAACTGAACCTGATCGTGTGGGTCTTGAGGCTCCTGCACCTGCTTCCTAATAGCAACTGTGAGAAGTGAGCATGGTCTGAAGATGGTGCTTGATGGTGGATGCACTTTCTTGTGACAGAACTCCACATAGATGTACTCAATGGTGGGGAGGGCTTTACCCATGATGGACTCTGTGTAGGCTTTTCCATTCAAGAGCATTGGCATTTCCATTCCAGGCTGTGATGCGGCCAGTCAATATACTCCCCGCTGCAACACACACAAAATGCTGGAGGAACTCAACAGGCCAGGCAGTATCTATGGGAAAAGAGTAAACAGTTGACGTCTTGGGCCAAGACCCTTATCAGGGCTGGAAAAAAGATGAGAGGTCAGTGTGAGAAGGTTGGGGGAGGTGATAGCTGAAACCAGGAGAGCGGGAGGGGTGAAGTTCATTAGTGAAAGAGGTGAAGGGCTGCAGAAGGGAGAACCTGGTAAGAGAGGGCTAAAGACCCCATGGAAGAAAGGGACGGGGAAGGAGCATCAGAGGGAGTTGATGGGGAGACAAGGTGAGAGGGGGAATGGGGCAGGGGAGGGGCAATTACTGGAAGCTGGAGAAATCAATGTCCATGCCATCAGGATGCTGGCTACCCAGACTGAAAATGTGTTGCTCCTCCAACCTGAGTGTGGCCTCATCACAGTAGCAGAAGAAGCCATGGACTGACGTCGAAATGGGAAGTAGTTCCTTTAGTATTTTGTGTGTGTTGCTTGTATTTCCAGGATCTGCCAATTTTCTCCCCACTGCGCATCTAGAGAAGTTTGTCAAAGCTTTAGATGAGATGCTGAATCTTCGCAAGCTTAGATTCTAAGAAAGCAAGAGGCGCTGCCGTGCTTTCTTTGTAATGGCACTCGTGCTGGGCCCAGGTCAGATCCTCCGAAATGGTGGCACCGAGGGAATTTAAAGTTGCTGACCCTCTCCGCCTCTGATTCCCCCGATGAGGACTGGCTCAGGGATCCCCGATTTCCCCCGTTGAAGTCAATATTCAGCACTTTGGTCTTGCTGACTCTGAGTAAGAGGTTGCTGCTGGGGCAACACTGAGCCAGATCTTCAACTTCAATCTCCCTCCCGAATGCTGATTCGTCACGAGTCACTGCGTGTCTCAGTAAATTTAAATACGGCATTGGCTCTGTGCTTACTACCTTAATATTTATGGAAAAAAAACAAACGAGTAAACTAAACTGCAACTTTTCACGAGTTTTCCTTGTTTAAACGCTGTATCTTTATCTCGAGAAATAATTCTCCATTTTTAAGGAACATGAATTGACTTTAATTTTGGCCCAGCGAGGCTTCTGTAACCGCGATGGGTGTTCGGGCGTGTGATTGGTGGGTTGGCTGCGGGTCGGAGGTCGGGGTTGGAGCTGCTGGGCGGTACATATTCGAATCAGTCCGGGATCCGGTTGTCACGTTTGAGACGGTTCGGGCCATATTCGAGTCGGTTTCCTCGGCGCGTTGTAAGTGAACGTTTGGTTCCCTCTCTCGGGGTGGCGGCAGGTTCTGACACCCGCTCTTACCGTGTCTTGTATCCGAGCACTTACTCGGGCCTTCAGCAACTCTGTTCGACCCGTTCGTACCAGTTGTGTCTGCTTTTATTAGATGGGCAACCTATAACTTAGTAAAAACTTCTGTACTGATGTCGACTCCTAGCCACAGCAGATTTCTCCCATTTTACGTTCTCGGCATTTCCTTACTCTTCATTGTACGTTGAGCTAGCCTCCCCTTCGATGTTTAAGTGCTGTTCATCCAAATTGCTTCTTATGGTCGAGAACTGAATATTTTATAGTTTGTTTCAAAAATGGAAACAACTTCTCGCGATGAACTCCTATTGACCGTGAAAGCAGTAGATCCTTTTCAGCTTCTCGTGACATTAGACAACTGTGTCGCATATAATCATTCACCACGTTTTTTTTTAAAAAATGAGATATTAACAGCTTCTAGCCTCAATGCCCAAACCCCCTCTATCTCCATCGCAAGGTCCATAAACAATACGTCCATTGCTTCAGTCTTGCCCACTAAACATTTTTTTACGCTCATTCTGCTGTTTTTGTCTTTGCGCAGTCTTTTCCTGCTTGTACCTGTGGCATGTTTGGTATCCTCTGTCTCTTTAATATCTTCTAATTTCCAACTGCAACATTTTTTCCTATGAATATCCTGTCCCTTTACACCTTTTTCCCACATCAGGATGTTCTTGCATTTTCCTTGAGAAATGACCTGTTTGCTTGCCTCACCCTCCCTCTGCTTGTTGTAAGTCATTCTCTCATTCAGCATCTTCCCTTTTAGCTAGTTTATTTCCAAGTAAATAATGTAACTGTGGGAACATGTGTATGTCTGAATTATAAATATTTGTGGAATCTAAACAATATTCTTTGTTTCATTCCTACTTAAGAGTGTGGGGTCCTCTTAACTCTTCCTTGTGCATTGACCGTGTTTTGATGTTGCTTCCTTCTCTCATGTGTAATTTAATTATCTTCACTAATTGCTACCCTGCTCTCTCAAGGTCCAGTTCCAATGATTCCCCTCTATTTTTCATCCCAAGGTTAGTGACCAGTATTCATTACAAGCCTACAGATTCTCCTGGCCTTGCTTGGCTGGAGTTTGTGCCTTCCTGCTTCCTGTAAGGACTCTGCTTGAAACTTCTTGTTTCTCTGACCCAGCTGCATCTTTTCTGATGACAGCTCCTTCCTTAGCACAGTTTTTGGGATAGTTTCTCTTTATTTAATTGTGACCTCCCTTCAGCTTAGTTGTCAGAGGTCTGCTCTTGCCTCTTCCCAAGGTGAGCAAAGATAGGGCTCCCTTCCATAGGGAGGATGTAAAGAGTCTCCTTACAGAACAGTGCTGATATTGAACTCTGAACCCTGGAATACCTCGAACTGCAACAGCACTGCACTAACCCCAATGCTACCACAGCATCTAAATCATGACATTGTGGTGTTAGAGCCAGCCGCAACTCAGAATGATGCTGTGGAGCTGCTTCCTCCGTTCAGTTCCCTTCAGCTACTTCTGCACTGCACAAAGTGCGAGTCAGTTCAGAGCTTCCCGAAAAAATAAAGCAGTCCGCAACAAGATCTCTACAGCATTGAGGCTTGGGGTAATAAGTGACGAACAGAATCTTTGTCATACAAGTGCTAGGCAGTGGCCATTTCCAGCAAGTCTAACCTCCTCCCTTTCTCTTTAAATAAATAAGCATCATCTGGTTACTCACCATTAACATCCTAGAACAGAAGTTCCCAATCTGGGGTTTATGGACCCCTTGCATAATGGTATTGGTCTGTGGCATTAAGAAGTTGGGAACCCATGCTCTGGAAGTTATAGGAAGTCTGATCATCCTTGATCAGAAGTGGAGTTAGACCAGATGCACAGATACATGGTTACAAGAGAGGTTGGGCCCGATAACGAGCAACTTCTTGACAGCCCAAAACTTTTCATCCACATATGAGGCCAGGTGTGGAGATGTGACGGAATACTCTTGGTTTATCTGACTGACTGCAGTTCTAACACACTTGAGAATTTCAGTGTAGCAGGACGCAGTAGTTTCATTCGCTCGCATCCTGTTTGCCAGCCTAAGCTGCCATTCCAGTAGGGATCATTCTGGCTGACAGAAATGCACCTTGGTTACAGGGAAAAGCCACAGCTGCTTCACATCTCCGATTTCCTCTACAGGCCACTTAGAAACATATTGAAGTTCCTTTGTTGCTGGGTTAAGTTTTGAATCTTACTGCTTAACAACACAGTCGGCAAAGTTTGAAGGCGTTCACTGTTACCATGATGATGTGGGAAGGGTTCCAAGTGCTGCTGCCCACGTCTTGTGCGTGAATGCACACAACAATTTCCCTCTCTTTAAATGGTAACATTGAATATTTTGCTGCTGGTAGAGAGGTCTGGTTTACTGCTTCAGCTAAATAATGGAGGATCATCTTCTCAAGTTTCGGGTGTGGGTTAGAATGTACTCCTTTGTGATGCAGTTGTGAGTTCTACTCAGCCTAAAATTTGTGCTCAAAAGTCAGAACATTTGTTTTCTCCCCCAAAGCTAAACACAGAACTCTAGATGAAATCTTTTAGTATGTACTCAACAGTTTTTTCTCTGTGCTCCCCAATCCACCCATTCCCCCGCATTTGTTTCCAGCTTTTCAGCAAGATTTATAAATTCCTGAAATGCTTTTCACTTCTATAAAGTCTCCTGCTTGAATTATTGAATTATAGTAACTGCTGTTACTGGGTCTCTTCTCTTGCAGGTACTTGGGTGTAAGGACGCAAAATGAGCCTGCGAAAGCAAACTCCTAGTGATTTTCTAAAACAGATTATAGGAAGACCTGTGGTGGTCAAGCTGAACTCGGGTGTGGATTACCGAGGTACTCATGAGTGACAGGCTTGAATGCCTGTCACCTGTTACATCTCGAGGTGGCCCAAAATGCTCTACATTGCGGTACTTGGACATGTAGTCAGAGTTGTAAACTGGATTGTATACAGCAAGCCCAGGCGAACCTCAGTTATAGATTGAGAAGCGTAGAAAAGGATATTAAGGCTGTCTATAAGACATTGAAGCAGAATTAGGCCATTCAGCCCATCGAGTCTGCTCTACAATTTGATGTTGACTGATTGGCCCTTTGAGTCTGATCCATTTCCCTCTCAACCCCATTAACCTCCCTTCCTCCCGTAATCTTTCACACCCTGACATCTACAATCTATCAACCTCTACCTTAAATACATCCAGTGACCTGGCCTCCATGGCTACCTGTGGCAACAAATTCACCACCCTTTGACAAAAGAAATTCCTCTCATCCTGGTCTAAATGGATGTCCATCTATTGTGAGGTTATGCCTTCTGGTGCTCGACTTCCCCCACTATTGGAAATCTGCTCTCCACATCCACTCTATATAGGCCTTTCAACTTTTGATAGGTTCCAATGAGATCCCCCCGATTCTTTCAATCGCAGAATCATTTTCGTGAATCTCCTTTGAACCGTCTGCAATGTCAGCACATCCTTTCGCAATACTCCAAGTGGGGCTTCACCAGTGCCTTGTACAGCCTCAGCATTACATCCTTCTTTTTATATTCTAGCCTCACCGCCCACTCAGCCTCCAAGTTAACCTTTAGAGAATCCTGCACAAGCACCCAAAGGCCCTTTGCACCTCTGATTTATGAATTCTCTTTCCATTTAGAAAATAGTCTCTGCTTTTATTCCTTCTACCAAAGTGCGTGACCATTTCCATCTACCACTTCTTTGCCTATTCTCCTAATCTAATTCCTTCTGTAGCCTCCCTGCTTCCTCAACAGTACCTACATCTCCACCTATCTTCGTATTGTCTGCAAAGTAGCCACAAAACCACCAATTTTGTCATCCAGATCATCGATATACAACGTAAAAAGAAACAGTCCCAATACCGACACCCATGGACCACCACTGGTCACCAGCAGCCAGTCAGTAAAGCCTCTCTTTATTCTATCGCCAATCAGCTAAAGCTCTTTCCATCTTTTATCTAATACCATGGGGTCTTATCTTGTTAAGTAGCCTCATGCATACCTTGTCAAAGGTCTTTTGAAAATCCAAGTACACAACATTCACCAACTTTTCTTTGTATATCCTGTTTGTTATTTCCTCAAAAAAATTCTAACAGATTTGCCAGGCAAGATTTTCCCTTGAGGAAACCATGCTGACTGTCCCATTTTATCATGTGTCCCCCGAAACCTCATCCTTAACAATCCACTCCAACATCCTCCCACCACTGAGGTCAGGCTAACTATAATTTCTTTTCTTCTGTCTCCTTCCCTTCTTGAAGAGTGGAGAGACATTTGCAGTTTTCCAGTCCTCTAGAACCATGCCAGAATCTAGTGATTCTTGAAAGATCATTATTTTCCTTTGTGTTGAGATGGTGTTGTGCTGTTTTGACCTGCCTTTTGTCCTATTCTGACTTGAAAACAAAAAGGACAAGATCAGTTATAAAGGAACACCTTTTAAAGAATGAATATCCCTAATTTTAGTGATGAGTTTTTGCTGCTGGGAACATTTGTACTTGTGTTTAAAGAAATTGGCAAATGTGGTTTCTTGTAAAATTAATTTGAATCCTCAGCATTTCAGTTTTAGATTTGACTGTTGATAAATAGTTCCTTTTCTTACAGTGATAAAGGCTTTCACATATTTGATGTTACCATTTTCTTCTATGCATGGAGGTGTCAGGATTTTTATTACTATTTTCCCAGTGGGAATATGCTACTTGAGATAAATTGTCCATCCTCACAATTGGTGAAACTATAAACTTGCATTTGAAGTTGGTATTAATTTAGTTATAATAGTCAGTTTTAGTGCATGGCTCCCTGAAGTTTGTAAATAGTTACCAAACTGTATAGCTTGACATTGTAATTATGTATATTCCGGATTCTGGGACTGAATTGGAATATATTTTCATTGCATCTGTCTGATATTTGCTAGGTGTTTTAGCTTGTCTGGATGGGTATATGAACATAGCTTTGGAACAAACAGAAGAATATGTAAATGGTCAACTTAAGAACAAATATGGAGATGCATTTATTCGTGGCAACAATGGTAAATTGGTTTTCCTTTCATAATGAGATCTTTTGAAATACAATCTCTGCCTGTAACTTTAGACTCTGTGATCCCATGCTTTCTCCTGTTATACATGGTTTTTTTTTCTTTTGCCTGTTTGGTTTTCTTCTCATTTAGTATCATATTTTAGCAAGAAATTTAACATTTTGAAAGTGTAATTGGTTTACCTTTGATAGACTTGCTTTGGTTATAGTTGTAAGCCTGGCTTAGCAAGCACATGAAAGTAAAAATCTAACTTTATCTGATCTCATTAAAAAATTTCCCTTGCTGCACAGCACAGTTTGTTTTAGATTGAGAGTTTGCATTTGTTCTGTTCTACTGAAGCTTCACTTAAGAGTTCAATTGTGTTACTGAGCAAAGTAGATTTTGAGGGAAAAGACAGACTATCAATTGTACTGTATTTGGAAACTTTTCTGATAGTGCATTCCCATTGCAATTTTAAGTAAAATAATCTTAAAATTAAGTGTAAGAGCCCCCCTTTATCAGGCATAATCCCTCCTGAAATAATTTACTGTCCTGATGCCCTATTAGGAACTCGTGAGAAAAATAATTTGACAAAATATCCAAATAAGCAAATTTTAATGGTTTTGATATCATTAGATATTTTAATGATTTAGGACAGGGATATTTTGAGACTGCTAGATGTCAGACAATTCTGGCAAATGAACTCATCTCTCAAGAAATTAATCATTGTTTACAAACCACCCTCAGAAAATTGTCTGAATCCAAGCCTTTGTTTTTGGATATATTAGATGTCCAAATTAATTGGAGCCAAAACAAAGTTTATGAAACAGTATGGTACATCACGTAAGCATGATATTTCTTTTGAAAAGTTGATATATTTTCTCTGGTCTTTTTCTTCGCAGTAGTTCTAATAAATATGTGTTCTCAGTAGGTAATATACTCTTGTATTCTGTATTTTAAACTAAAGAATCCTGTTTCACTTTTTTTTCTTTTTCTTTCAGTGTTATACATAAGCACACAGAAGAGAAGACTTTAGATGTTGTATACTGAATGTTTTTCTATGTAACTCTGATCTTTAGCTTTTTTGAATATTATTTGTCTACACATGGTTTCTTGAATAAGAATGATTTTTTTTTAATACAGAAGTATGTGTCTTAGTTTGGTTTACCAGATAGTGGCTGTAATGTATATGTCAATCACATGTTATTCAGGCAAGCACTCTCCTGTTTTGGAAGTGTTGTATAAAATTAAGACAAAACAATATGTTTTGAGAGAAGCTAATATAGTGCTGAAAATATTGTGAATAAAGGACTTGAAGTACATGTACTTTCTTAAAATTCAGTAGCATACAATAAAAAACATCATTACTGGTTTATTTTAGATTGGGCCAGTTGTCAGGGGAGGATAAAGTAGAAACATTTCTTGTATCAGAAATGATAATGATCCAATCATTTCTTTGATACTTCTCATGTTTTGCTATAAATGTTCCTTGGCAATTAGTTCTACAGTATTTATACACAGTATAATTTATGCTAGGTACAATGGTGCTGACTAATAGTTTGCAGATGCCTTTGGAAATGCCAGCAATCAGTAGCTTGACCCTCAGAAAATCTCTTGGATTTTGTTGGTCTGAGACTTCCTGCAAGCTGTTCTGTCCGTCAAGAACATTAACACTGAAGAAAGAGTCCATGCTCTCTTCATGCCACTCTTCAAGGAGTCCATGTGTCAATTCATTTAAGCACTGACTGCATAAAAAGGGAAATGCTTTAATATTTTACTTCAAAAGGTAAATTATTTAAAACATTAAAATATTTATATTTTTAAAGATAGCTTTAAATGTTTACTCTTTAATTTGTTCTAAATGTCCTAATTACCAGAGAAATTTATAATGTAACAGGCTTTTACAGCCAGCAAACTGTCATGGCTTTCTATCTCGAGGTATGCCTATTGGGAAGGCGGAGAGGCGGTAAGCCACTTGCAGTTCTGTGTACAAGTGTGGGAGGTGGGTTGGGATCTTGGGCAGTGAACCAGTTCCTGTACTGGGCTCTGGGACACTGCATTGACTGGACGTTTTGGAATCACACAATCAAGCTGGCGGGTGTTTGAGTCAGCATTCATGTGCTGGCTCTTCAAAAGAGCAAAGGGGAAACCACTTCTGTGCTCTCTCACCAAAGAGCAGCATCTTTTCCTTTGTTTCCTCTGTCCTAAAATATATAACTTTATTCTGTATTGGAAACATGAGAATGCAGATGCTGGAAATCCATAGCAAGACACAAATTGCTGAAGGAAGTCAGCAGGTCAGGCAACACCTAATGAAAGGAATTGATAGTCAACCCTTCATCAGCGCTAGAAAGGTAGGAGGAAGAAGTTAGAATAAGGTGTTGGGGAGGGGAAGGTGTATAAGCTGGCAGCTCTTAGGTGAAGTTGGTTGAGGGGGAAGGTGGGTGGTGAAGTGAGAAGCTGGGAGGTGATAGGTGGAAAAGGTAAAGTGCTAAAGAAGAATTTGAGAGGAAACCACTTGTCTCCTATCTTATCTATCCCTTTCATTTTATATGTTTCTATTAGATCTCCTCTCATTCTTCTGAATTGCAGCGAGTACAGACCCAGGCGACTCAATCTCTCCTCATAGTCTAACCCCCTCATCTCTGGAATTAATCTGGTGAACCTCCTCTGCACCGTCTCCAAAGTCAGTATATCCTTCTATTAAGGAGATGAGAACTGCACACAGTACTCCAGGTGCAGCCTCACCAGTACCCTGTACAGTTGCAGTATAACCTCCCTGCTCTGAAATTCAATCCCTCCAGCAATGAAGGCTAACATCCCATTTGCCTTCTTGATAGCCTCTGCACCTGCAAAGCAATCTTTTGCCATTTAAATAATTTGCTCTTTCCTTTTCCTTCCAAAGTGGATGACCTCGCATTTGCTAACATTGTACTCCATCTGTCAGACTCTTGCTCACTCACTTAACCTATCTATATCTCTCTGTAGACTCTCAGTATCTTCTGCAAAGTTTGCTTTTCCACTCAATGTAGTATCACAGCAAACTTGGTCCCCTCTTTCAGATCGTTAATGTATATTGTGAACAGTTGCAGGCCCAGCACCGACACCTGCAGCACACCATTCACCACTGATTGCCAACCGGAGTAACACCCATGTACCCCAGCTCTCTGCTTTCTATTAGTTACCCAAGCCTCTATCCATGCTAATACATCGCCCCCAACTCTATGCATCCTTACCTTATGGATAAGTCTTTTATGCAACACGTAATTGAATGCCTTCTGGAAATCTAAGTAAATACTGTCCACCAGTTCCCCTCTATCCACTGCACTCGTTATATCCTCAATGAACTCCAGTAAGACATATGAGAAACCTGCCATCCTTGGAATCAGAGAGATTAAACAAACTAGACCTTTACTCTGTAGAATATAGAAAAATACAAAATTCTTGCAGATGCAGGGATGATATTTCCTTAAGTAAGGGTGCCTAGAACAAGCAACCAAAATATAATGTTGGCCATTCAGAGAATCATCAGAGTTCTCTTCCCTAGAGAGCTATGGAGCTTACTTACTGAATATATTTAAACATAGAGCATTAGATATTAAATACTTAAGGCAGGGGTCGGCAACCTTTACCACTGAAAGAGCCATATTGATCCGTTTCCCACAGAAAAGAAAACACTGGAAGCCACAAAACCCGTTTGACATTTAAAATGAAATAACACTGCATACAATGTTTTTTTTGCCTATATGCTATGTATAAACAAACTATAATGTGTTGCATTTATGAAATTGATGAACTCCTGCAGAGAAAACGAAACTTCATTTCTGCATGCAACAAAAACGTTTTGAACTCCGAAAAACAGACGTTGGGTTGAAGGTTACTCCATAGTTAGCCTACCTTGGATCGAAAAATTAAAAGAAATCGCGCACTGGCGGGTGTCAGGCATTGGCAGTGGTGACGTATATTAATAGCGATAAAAAAACAAATAGCGGTGTGCTACATGCAGCGCTAAAATAACGACAGTCGGTAAACTGCAGTCAAAGATAACTTTATTCGAACTAAACAGCCTTGCTTTTAAGCCTCCCTCAACCCGCCCCCCCCCCCCAGTGGGCACGGATGCTCCAAAAGACACGTACTCACAAACCCCCGTAGGTTATCTCCCTTAGCTGGAACGCTGGCCAATTGTGAGCCGGTTCGGAAGTGCCAGGAAATGGGTCGCCACAATGTTTTATTTAGATTGTACAAGATCACCATAATCTTCAAATTTAGAATTACATTTCAAAAACTAATAAACTAACATAAAATACATTTTAATTAAATACTCATCATTTATTTTCCAAAGCCACAGGGAGCCGCAGCACAGAGATGAAAGAGTCGCATGCGGCTCCGGAGCCGCGGGTTGCTGACCCCTGACTTAAGGAAATCAAAGTATATGAGGCTAGTAAAGGAAAGAAGGCTTTAGTTAAAAAGATCATTTATGATTTTATTGAAAGCAGGCACATGGAATCAGAATCAGGTTTAATATCATGACATAATGTTGTAAAATTTGTTTTGCAGCAGCAGTACAGCAATACATAATATAAATATATAAATTTAAATAAGTAGTGCAAAGAGAGAGGGAGAATAGTGAGGTAGCGTACATGGGTTCATTCATCAGATGGCTGAGGGGAAGGATCTGTTCCTATATTGTTGAATGTCTATTTCAGGCTCCTGTATCTCCTCCTTGATGGTAGCAATGAGAAGAGAGCATGTCCTGGGTGATGGGGTTCTTAATGATGGATGCTGTAATTTTGAGGTATTGCCTTTTGAAGATGTCCTTGATGCAGGGGAAGTTAGTGCCCATGATGGAACTGGTTGAGCTTGCAACTTCTACAGCCTTTTCTGACCCGGTGCAGTGCCCCTCCATCTCAGACAGTGGTGCATTGCTTTCCATGGTGCATCTGTAGACATTTGCTAGAGTTTTGGAAATCTCCTCAAACTCCTTAAAATATAGCTGTTGTCATGCCTAGTTTTTAATTGCCCCAATATGTTGGGTTCAGGATAGATTTTCAGTGATGATGACACTCAGGAACCTGAAACCCTTTTCACTGCTGATCACTTAATGAGGATTGAAGTGTGTTCCTTCAACTTCCCCTTCCTGACATCCACAATCAATTTCCTGATCTTGCTGTGAGTGCAAGGTTGTTTTGACTCCACTCAACCAGTTGATCTACCTTACTCTTGTACAACTCCTTATCACCATCTGAAATTCTCTGAACAATACTTGTGTCAATGGCACATTTACAGATGACATTTTAGCTGTGTCTAGCCACAATCATGAGTTCAGAGAGAGTAGAGCGGCGGGCTAAACACAAATCCTCGGAGTGCACCAGTGTTGATAGTCAGCAAGGAGATCTGTAATTAACTATGGTCTCCTGTGAGGACGTCAAGGATCCAGTTGCAGAGGGTGTTACAGAGGCCCAGGTTTTGGAGCTTGGTGGTTAGTACTGAGGGTGTGATGCTGTTGAACACCGAGCTGTAATCAATAAACAGCAGCCTGCTATTGTCTAAATGTTCCAAGGCTGAGTGGGGAGCCAGTAAAATGGCTTACACAGTAGACCTATTGTGGCGATAGGTAAATTACAGGGGGTCCAGATCCATAAGACATAGGAGCAGAATTAGGCCATTTGGCCCATCAAGTCTGCTCTGCCATTCAATCATGGCTGATACTTTTTTTCCCCTCTGCTCAGCCCCACTCCCTGGCCTTATCCCTGTAAGCTTTGATGCTGTGGCTAAAACCTGCTTAGACAGGAGTTGATTCTAGCCATGACCAATCTCTGCATTTTATCACAGTTGATGTGAGTGCAACTGGGTAATGGTTGTTGATCCAGCTCACCCTGCTCTTCCTGGGCATTGGTATGAATGTTGCCCTTTAGAAGCAAGTGGGACTCTGACTATAGCAGTGAGAGATTGAAGGTATCCTCAAATGCTCTTGCCAATTGGTTGACATGGGTTTTCAGTGTCTTACCAGGTACGTTCTCAGGGCCAGATGCTTTGCGAGGGTTTACCCTCTTGCAAGATTTTCTGACATTGGCCTCTGAGAGAAACAGAGCAGAAGGTCACCAGGAACTGCAGGAATTCACGGAGATGCAGTTTTATTCTCCCTTTCAAAGTGTGCATAAAAGGCGTTGAGCTCATCTGGGAGTGAAGTATCACAGCAGTTCATGATGTTAGGTTTCTCCTGGTAGGATGTAATGGTCTGCAAACCCTGCCAAAACTGATGTGCATCCAATTCTGTCTTTAACCCTAAATTAGAGTTGTTTTTTCACTCTTAAAATAACCTTCCATAGGTTGTACCTGGACTTCTTGTATAGCTCTGGATCACTGGTGTTGAATGTCACTGATCTAGCCCTCAGCAGACTATGAATCTCCTGATTCATCCACAGCTTTTAGTTTGGGTATGTCTGATATGTTCTTGAAGGCACACACTCACCCACACAGGTCTTGATGAAGTCGGTGATAACTGTGGCTTATTCATTCAGATTTGAAGATGAATCCCTAAATGTTGTCCAGTTCAACTGATTCAAAGCCATCCGGTATATGCTTCTCCAACTCCCTTCATGGGACAAAATGGCCTTATTTCATAACCTTTTCTTTATCTTCCTGCAGAAAGAAAGAAGCAGAGCAAAATTTGTAGTCTGCCCTTTCTAATGGAGTTTTTAGAGGCATTTGGTCAATGTTGCTGGTACACCCTTAGTTGTAAAAGGATGTATTGTAGGTGAGAGATTAATGAGGACTTTAAGGATAATTAGCTAAAAACTTGAGGGTAAAAGGACTATTCCAAAGCTGGAAAGACTGCAGAACCCAGCCTCCATTGTTCCTGATTCTTTTTTAAACTTCTGGCTTCGAACTACTGAAGAAAGGAATTAGGTTTTATGGTTCTTCCCTGATTTCTCAGTTATTCTAAGTTTGTTGCAATCAATGGCTTGGACTGTGGAACCATTGCCATTTCTCATTTAGTGTGGAAGAAAGTTTGGGACTTTGTGTTTAATTATGCACTTATTGAAGTCTGCAAAGAGCCAAGTGCCAGAGCTTAATCTTGTTAATGATCATCCCACATTTATTTTAAACTAGTGCAGAACTTGTGATTCCATTGATTTTGTGGGGATTGTAAGCCTGCAGAAAAGAAAGTGAAGCATGTATGTTTTAAAATAGATATTTTAAAAAATGACTCTTACCTAATCCTGGTGTAACACTTACCCAAAAGGCTGTTATATGTCTAGGGGAAAAGAAGATCCAGCCACACACCAACCCCAACTCCCGTACACGCAGGTGCTGTGAGAATCGAGTTTATGCCTCGCGCTGCCCACAGTATCAACTTCACACCAAATACCGTTATGAAATACGCTTTAAAGAGTTTACTAACATTAACTATATATATACAAGGAACAAAAAAAAAGGCGCCAACTTATCAAAGTTCAGTCAGTGTAGTGCACATCGTAGGAGCTCAATCAACGAACCAATGACCTATCCGACCGCCACGCCGTCGCACCTGGGACCACCCCGGTGGTGTTACGAACAGTCCAGCACACGTCTACCTTCCTCGGCGTCTTCCTCCCGACTCCCCTCACACCAAAAACCCGCGAAAACCCCTCCCTCAAGTTCCCTGCCTCACAAGACACAATAACGTTCCCCATTGATTAACAAATGAATACAATTACCTTATCAGCCATTTTAAAGCGAAACACTGGCGAGAGAAACACTTGTCAGACAAAGAAGCATTCCTACTCATAACAAACCAAAGAAGCCATTTTGAGTAACATACACAGGACATTGTACACTAGTGTAAAAGAGGACTCCTAGAGAAGGTTAATCGAGACAAGAGGAATCATTCTTATAATGGAATGACTATTATTTACTTTATTTTGAATACATATATTTCAAAAGACTTTGAATCTTAGAGATCTATGGGCATTAAAAATCCTCAGCTTGAAGAAGACACATTGCTGATGACACAAATGTTGGGGGTGTTGTGGGTAGTCTGGAAGGCTGTCAGAGGTAACAGCAGGACATCAATAGGATGCAGAACTGGTCTGAGAAGTGGCAGATTGACTTCATTCAGGTAAGTGTGAAGTGATTCATTTTGGTAGGTCAAATTTAAAGACAGAATATAATATTAATGGTTAGACTCTTGACAGTGTGGAGGATCTGAGAGATCTTGGGGTCTGTGTCCATAGGACACTCAAAGCTGCTGTGCAGGTTGGCAGTGTTGTTAAGAGGTCGTATGGGATGTTGGCCTTCATCAACTGTGGGATTAAGTTCAAGAGCCATGAGGTAATGTTACAGCAATAGAAGACATGGTTCAGGACCCCTTGAAGTACTGTGTTCAGTTCTGGTCACCTCACTACAGGAAGGATGTGGATCCTATAGAGAGTGCAGATTGAAGGGCGTACCTTATGAGAATAGGTTGAGTGAACTTGGCTTTTTCTCCTTGGAGTGACAGAGGATGAGAGCTGATCCACTGTTCCCAGTGTTCAGCTTTCTCCTGCAATGCTTAAGTTGGCCGCCCCGTCTTAGAACCTGCCCATCCGCTGGGCTGCAAAACTTTGGAGCCCTGAAGGTATGTTCATCTTCTAGACCACGTCCTTGGGATATCAAAAAGCGGCCAGTTATGAGGCTCCGGGAGTGGGTCCTACCACCGCAAAGAACAGAAGTCTGAGTGTAACTCCAGGTCAAGGTCTTCAACAGAACCTATCCACCCTGAGAAGGAAAAAGAGAGACCTCAGAGGTAGAAATCTCTCATAGATAAACACGAAGGAGTTTCCATTGAGCGCCATGCATATATACATATATGCTATAAAGTTTATGAACCCTATAGCATTTTCTCTGTTTCTGCATAAATATGACCTAAAATGTGATCAGATCTTTATGCAAGTCCTAAAATGAGATAAAGAGAACCCAGTTAAATAATCGACACAAAAAACACACTTGTTCATTTATTTATTGAGAAAATGATCCAATATTACCTGTACTTGTTGGAAAGAAGTATGCAAACCTCTGCTTTCAGTAACTGGTGTGACCCCCTTGTACAGAAATAGCTTCAACCGAACATTTCTGGTAACTGTTAATCAGTCCTGCACATTGGCTTGGAGGAATTTTAGGCCATTCCTCCTTACAAAACTGTTTCATTTAGTGGGCTTCCTTGCATGAACTGCTTGCTTCAGTTCCTGCAACATTTCTATAGGACTTTAACTCAGCCATTCTAAAACATGAATTTGGGGCAAAGTAGCCCCCAAACCATGATACTCCTACCATGTTTCACAGTTGGGAAGAGGTTTGGGTGTTTGGTGTACAGTTCCCTTTTTCCTCCAAACATAGCAACGCACATTTCTGCCAAAAAAGTTCAACTTTGTCTCATCTGTCTGCAGAACATTTTCCCAGAAGCTGTGTAGAACATCCAAGTGGTCTTTTGCAAACTTGAGACATGCAGCAATATTTTATTTTTGGAGAGCAGTGGTTTCCTCCAGGGTGTCCTTCATGAACACCATTCTTGTTCATTGTCTTTCTTTAGTGAACATATGGAACAGAGACTTTAGCAAGTTTTAGAGATTTCTTTTGCCGTTACCCTTGTTTTTTTTTTACCTGCTTTAGTATTATACATTGTACTTTTGGTGTGATCTTTGCAGGATGTCCACTCCTAGGGAGAGCAGCAACAACACTGAGTTTCCTCCATTTGCAGACAGTTTCTCTTACTGTGGACTGATGAACACTAAGGTCTTTAGAAATGTTTTCGTAGCCTTTTCCACAGTTCTAGGGTCCTCTGAAAGTTGTTTTGATCAAGGCATGGTGCACATAAACACATCTTTTTTGAGAAGAGCAGACTCTGTCAGTATCCTGACTTTGTGTGTATTATTTCTAGGGCAGGGCACCACTACAACCCACACCTCCAATCTCAACTCATTGATTGGAACACCTGACTCCAAATGGCTTTTGTAGAAGGCATTACCTCAGAGATTCACATACTTTTTCCAACAAATACATGTAATATTGGACTATTTTTCTCAATAAATAAATGAACAAGATTAATGTTTTGTGTAACTTAATTAGATTCTCTTTATCTCATGTTAGGACTTGCATTAAGAACTGATGACATTTGAGGTCATACTTATGTAGAAATAGAGAAAATTCTACAGGATTCACAAACTTACTGGCACCAATGTATATGTAATAGTTAAGTAGTACAAAAAACAGAAATTAAAAAAAAGTAGTGAGGTAATGTTCATGGGTTCAATGTCCATTTAGAAATTGAATGGCAGAGGGGAAGATGCTGTTCCTGAATCACCAGGTGTGTGCCTTCAGGCTTCTGTACCTCCTACCTGATGGTACCAATTAGAAGAGGGTATGTCCTGAGTGGTGGTGTCCTTAATGATGGAAGCTGCTTCTTGAAAATGTTTTGGATACTAGGAGGGTCAGAACCCTTGATGGAGCTGACTAATCTTACAATTCTCTACAGCTTGCTACAATCCTTTGCAGTAGCAACACCCCCCCCCCCCCCCCCACAATACCAATTGGAATGCTCTCCATGGTACATCTGTAGAAGTTTTCGAGTGTTTTTGTTGGCATACCAAATCTCTTCAAACTCCTAATGAAGTATAGTCACTGTCTTCCCTCCTTTATAGCTGATTGATATGTTGGGACCAGGTTAGATCCTCAGAGGTATTGACATTCAGGAACTTGAAATTGCTCACTCTCTCCACTTCTGATCCCTCTATGAGGGTATGTGTAACCTCACCTTACCCTTTCTAAAGTCCACAATCAGCTCTTTGGTCTTACTGATGTTGAGCGCAAAGTTGTTAATTGTGACACCACTCGACTAGCTGCTATATCTTGCTCCTGAACATCCTCTCATCACCATCTGAGGTTCTGCCAACAATGGTTGTATCATCAGCAAATTTATAGATAGTATTTGAGCTATGCTCTGCCACACAGTAATGGGTATAGAGAGAGTAGAGCGTTGGGCTAAGCACACACCCCTGAGGTGCGCCTGTGTTGATTGTCAACGAGGTGGAGGTAGAGCCATCAAATGCTTTTCATATATCAACCCATTTATTCTTGGGATCATTCTCACGAACTTACTCTGGACCCTCTCCAATGCCAGCACATCCTTTCTCAGATAAGGGGAACAAAACTGCTCACAATACTCCAAGTACAGTCTGACTAATTCCTTATAAAGTCTCAGCATTATATCCTTACTTTTATATTCTAGTCATCTCAAAATGAATGTTAACATTGCATTTGCCTTCCTTATCACTGACTCAATCTTCAAGTTAACCTTTAGAGAATTCTGCACAAGGACCCCAAGACCTTTTGCACCTCTGATTTCTGAATTTGTTCCCCATCTAGAAAATAGTCTATCCCTTTAGTCCTTCAACCAAAGAGCATGACTATACAATTCCAACACTATTCCATCTGCCAACTCTTTGCCCATTCACCTAATCTGTAAGTCCTTCTGTGGACTCCCTGCTTCCTTAACAGTATCCGGCCCTTTGCCTATTTTTGTATTGTCCAGAAACTTGGCCTCAAAGCCATCAATGCAGTCATCCAAACCCTTGATTATATAATGTGAAAAGAAAAAAAGCAATCCCAATACTGGCTCCTGTGGAATAACACTAGTTACCAATAATCAACTAGAAAAGGCTCTGTTTATTCACATTCTTTGCCTCTTGCCAGTCAGTCAATCTTCTGTCCATGCTATTATCTTTCCTGTAATACCATGGGCTCTTAACTTATTAAGCAGTTTCATGTGCAGCACCTTATCCAAGGCCATCTTAAATTCCAAGTAAACATCTACTGCCTCTCTTTTGTCTATACTGCCTGCTATTTCAAAGAATTCCAACAAATTTGTCAGGTAAGATTTCCCATTAAGGAAACCTTGCTAACATCAGCCAGTTTTATCATGTGCCTCCACTACCCTGAAACTTTATCATTAATAATGGACTCCAAAATCTTCCCAACCACTGAAGTCAAGCTACAGGTCTATAATTTCCTGCCTTTTGCCTCTCTCCATTCTTAAAGAGTGGAGTGATAGTTGCAATTTCCCAGACTTCTGGAACCATTCCAGAATCTAGTGATTCTTGAAAGTTACTACTAATGCCTCCATAATCTCTTCAGTTAGTTCCTTCAGAACCCTGAGGTGTAGTCTACTTGGTCCAGGTGACTTATCTACTTTTAGACCTTTCAGCTTCCCAAGCACCTTCTGCTTAGTAATAGCAACTACACTCACTTCTGCTCCCTGACACTCTTGAACTTCTGCATACTGTTGGTATCTTCCGAGTGATGAATATCATCTCTTATAAAGTTAAATCAAGCAACGTAGGTGACAGCAGGGCTTTGCCTGCAGGTGAGCTCAATGCTTGCTTTGACCATCAAAACATGGAGAAACCATCACAAATTCCCACTGCCCCTGGTGATCCTGTGATTTCCGTCTCTGAGGCTGATGTGCGAGCGAGCAGCCTTCTGGAAGATAAACTCATGAAAAGCATTTGGCCCAGATGAGGTACTGGCCAAGTACTAAAGACCTGTGCTGATCAACTGGCTGGAGTGTTCACTGAGATCCTTAACCTCTCACTTTAGCAGACTGAGGTGCCCACCTGCTTAAAGTAGGCTTCAGTTATACTGGTGCCTAAGAAGAACATGGTACCTGCCTCAATGACTATTGTCCAGTGCCATTTCCATCCACAATGATTAAGTGTTTTACGAGGTTGGTGATGAAACATATCAACCCCTGCCTGAGAAGCAACTTGGATCCACTCGAATTTGCCTACTGGAGACACAGTTCCACAACAGCTGCAACCTCATTGGCTCTTCACCCAACACTGGAACATCTGGATAGCAAAGTTGCAAGCATCAGGATGCTCTTTATCAACTACAGCAATACCATCATCCCCTCAAAACTAATCCAGTAGTTCCAAGGCCATGGCATCAGTTGGATCCTTGATTTCCTCAGTTGCAGGCACCCGTTAGTTCAGATTAGCAACAACATTTTCTCCACAATCTCCATCTGCACAGGTGCACCACAAGGCTGTGTGCTTAGCCCTCTGCTCTACTTGCTTGACACTTATGACTGTATGGTTAAACACAGCTCCAATGCAGTATTCAAGTTTGCTGGTGACGTTGGCCAAATCAAAGGTGGTGATGAATCAGTATACTGTATAGAAGAAAGAGTGAAAACCTGAGTGAGTGGTGCTATAACACCAATCTCTTACCTAGTGTCAACAAGACCAAGGAGCTGATAATTGACTTCAGGAGAAGGAAACCAAAGGTCTACGAGGCAGTTCTCATCAGAGGTGGACAGGGTCAGCAACTTTAAATTCCTCATTTTTATTATCTTGGAGACCTGTCCTGGGCCCAGCACAAAAGTTTAGTTATGAGGATAGCATGGCAGTGCCTCTACTTCCTCAGGAGTTTGTGAAGATTCATCGTGACATCTAAAACTTTTACAAACTTCTTAGATGTGTGGTGGAGAATATATTGACGAGCTGTATCGCAACCTGATATGGAAACACCAATGCCCTTGAATGGAAAATCCCACAAAAATAGTGGATATGGCTAGCCTATCACAGGTAAAACCCTCCCTCCATTGAGCACATCTACATGAAGTGCTGTCACAGGAAAGCAGCAAACATTTTCAAGGATCCCCACTACCCAGGTAATGCTCTCTTCTGGAAGAAGGTACAGGAGCCTCAGGACCCACACCACTATGTTCAGGTACAGTTACTGCCCCTCAACCACCAGACTCTTAAGCCAAAGGGGATAACTTCACTCAACTTCACTTACCCATCATTGAAATGTTCCCACAACCTACTGATTTGCTTTCAAGAACATCTCATATTCTCAGTTGTTTATTGTTCATTTATGTGTAATTATTTTTTATTTATTTTTGTATTTGCACAGTTTGTTACTTGAATTTATTTGTATTTGTACTTAATTTATTTCCTACATCCAAGGGAGTAAAAATCTTTATGTTGCATCTACGTCTCAATGTACAAGCAATAAAGAGGGGAAATGTGGAAGGATATTGCCAAACATAATTGTTTTGTATGGATATATATAGTCAGATACACAATCAGATCTTTTGCACACTGGTTGAATGCCCAAGTTGGTGTGGCCTTTCATTGATTCTGTTATATATATTATTTTATAGATTTATTGAGTATGGCCTCAAGAGAAGAAATCTCAGGGCTGTGTATGGTGACATATATGTACTATGATGATAAGTTTACTCTAAAACTTTGACTGATACAAAATACTTATTATATTTGTATGCCATTTCTTTCTTCCCCAATGCTACCTCTCCAGCATTATTTTCCAACAGTGATATCCTCTCTCACCTCTCTTTTACACTTTATACTGTATATCTGAAAAATTGTTTGGTATCCTCTTTTATATTATTGGCTAGCAATTTCGTATTTCATCTTTTCCTTCCTTAATGCTGTTTTGTTGTCTTCTGTTAATTTATAAAAGCTTCCCAAAAGTTTTGCTTCTGTGCGATCTTTGACTTCCTTTACTCCACTATTATACTAATACATCCAAGTTTAGCATCTCCCTCTATCTGAGATGCTACCAGAGTGGTTGTATCGCCAGCAAATTTATAGCTGGTATTTGAGCTATGCCTAGACCCACAGTCATGGGTGTAGAGAGAGTAGAGTAGTGGGCTAATCACACACCCCTGAGGTGCACCAGTGTTGATCATCAGTGAGGAGGAGGTGTTATCACCAATTCGCACAGATTGTGGTTTTCTGGTTAGGAAGTCAAGGATCTAATTTCAGAGGGAGGTACAGAGGCCCAGGTTCTGTAATTTATCAGTCAGGATTATGGGGATGATGATAGTAAATGCTGAGCTGTAGTCGATGAAGAGCATCCTGACATAGGTGTTTGTGTTGTCTAAGGCTGTGTGGAGAGCCAAAGTGATTGCGTCTGCTGTTGACCTATAGTGGCAGTAGGTAAACTGCAGTGGGTCCAGGTCCTTGTGGAGCCAGTTCAGTCTAGTAATGACCAACCTCTCAAAGCATTTCATCACTGTAGATGTGAGTGCTACCGCGTGATAGTCATTAAGGCAGCTTACATTATTCTTCTTAGGCATTGGTATGTGTAATTGTTGCCTTTTTGAAGCAAGTAGGAACCTCCACCCATAGCACAATAATGACCTTCTTTTAGCCATGACTCAGTGATGCCCACAATGTTATACCTGCCAATTTCTAACTGTGCTGCAAGTTCTTCTACTGTACCATTCTGTATGTATCTGTATACTGTGTGCATTTGAATACGAGGGGTGATTAATATGTCTGTGGCCTAAGGTAGAAGGAGTCAATTTTAGAAAACCTAGCACATTTATTTTTCAGCATAGTCCCTTCCTACGTTTACACACTTAGTCCAGTGGTCGTGGAGCATATGGATCTTGGATCACCAGAAAGTGTCCACATCAGGAGTAATTGATAAGTTTGTGGCCTAAGGTAGACCGAGATGAGTTATACAGCTCTTGTTACACACACATACAGGTCATCTCTTTGAGTGATTATGCAGAAAGTTTGAAGTTAATAATATCTCCTTCTACCTTAGGCCACAAACTTATCAATCACCCCTGATGAGTTATTAACTGATGAGTTATTAACTTCAAGCTTTCTGCATAATCACTCAAAGAGTTGACCTGTATGTGCATGTACTGGTGTCTCAACTATTCATTTTTTTAAAAGAAATTACTTTGATGGAGAAATAGAGAAACATGCAGTCCAAGTTTGGAGAGGCATTACACTTTGGTGGCAAAGCCAATAATATGGATATAGAAAATTGCAAAGAGGCAAAAATTGATTAATATAATATGTGTAACTGGGAAATAGAGTCAATGTAAAAAGTGTATTTGGTAAAAAAAATGGCAATTAACATAGAAACATAGAAAACCTACAGCACAGTACAGGCCCTTCAGCCCACAAAGTTGTGCCAAACATGTCCCTACCTTAGAAATTACTGGGCTTACCCATAGCCCTCTATTTTACTAAGCTCCACGTACCTATCCAAAAGTCTCTTAAAAGACCCTATCATATCTGCCTCCACCATCGTTGCTGGCAGCCCATTCCAAGCACTCACCACTCTCTGAGTAAAAAACTTACCCCTGACATCTCCTCTGTACCTACTCCCCAGCACCTTAAACCTCTTGTGGCAACCATTTCAGCCTTGGGAAAAAGCCTCTGACTATCCACATGATCAATGCCTCTCATCATCTTAAACACCTCTATCAGGTCACCTCCCATCGTCCGTCGCTCCAAGGAGAAAAGGCAGAGTTCACTCAACCTATTCTCATAAGGCATGCTCCCCAATCCAGGCAACATCCTTGTAAGTCTCCTCTGCACCCTTTCTATGGCTTCCACATCCTTCCTGTAGTGAGGTGACCAGAACTGAGCACAGTACTCTAAGTGGGGTCTGACCAAGGTCCTATATAGCTGCAACATTACCTCTCAGCTCATAAATTCAATTCCACGATTAATGAAGGCCAATACACCGTATGCCTTCTTAACCACAGAGTCAACCTGCACAGCTGCTTTGAGCGTCTTATGGACTGGGACCCCAAGATCCCTCTGATCCTCCACACTGCCAAGAGTTTTACCATTAATACTATATTCTGCCATCATATTTGACCTACCAAAATGAACCAGCACACTCTTATCTGGGTTGAACTCCATCTGCCACTTCTCAGCCCAGTTTTGCATCCTATCAATGTCCCATTGTAATCTCTGACAGCCCTCCACACTATCCACAACACCTCCAACCTTTGTGTCATCAGCAAACTTACTAACCCATCCCTTCACTTTCTCATTCAGGTCATTTATAAAAATCACGAAGAGTAAGGGTCCCAGAACAGATCCCTGAAGCACTCCACTGGCGACCGACCTCCATGCAGAATATGACCCATCCACAACTACTCTTTGCCTTCTGTGGCAAGCCAGTTCTGGATCCACAAAGCAATGTCCCCTTGGATCCCTTGCCTCCTTACTTTCTCAGTAAGCCTTGCATGGGGTACCTTATCAAATGCCTTGCTGAAATCCATATACACTACATCTACTGCTCTTCCTTCATCAATGTGTTTAGTCACATCCTCCAAAAATTCAATCAGGCTTGTAAGGCACGACCTGCCTTTGACAAAGCCATGCTCACTATTCCTAATCATCTTATACTTCTCCAAATGTTCATAAATCCTGCCTCTCAGGATTTTCTCCATCAACTTACCAACCACTGAGTTAAGACTCACTGGTTTATAATTTCCTGGGCTATCTCTTCTCCCTTTCTTGAATAAAGGAACAACATCTGCAACCCTCCAGTCCTCCGGAACCTCTCCCATTCCCATTGATGATGCAAAGATCTTCACCAGAGGCTCAGCAATCTCCTCCCTCACCTCCCACAGTAGCCTGAGGTACATCTCATCTGGTACCAGCGACTTATCCAACTTGATGCTTTCCAAAAGCTCCAGCACATCCTCTTTCTTAATATCTACGTGCTCAAGCTTTTCAGTCTGTTGCAAGTTATCACTACAATCACCAAGATCCTTTCCCATAGTGAATACTGAAGTAAAGTATTCATTAAGTACCTCTGCTATTTCCTCCAATTTCATACACACTTTCCCACTGTCACACTTGATAGGTCCTATTCTTTCACGTCTTATCCTCTTGCTCTTCACATTCTTGCAGAATGCCTTGGGGTTTTCCTTAATCCTGCCTGCCAAGGCCTTCTCATGGCCCTTTCTATCTCTCCTAATTTACTTCTTAAGTTCCTTCCTACTCACCTTATAATCTTCTATATCTATAACATTATCTAGCTCTCTGAACCTTTTGTAAGCTTTTCTTCTTGACTAAATGTATTACAAACTTTGTACACCATAGTTCCTATACCTACCATAACTTTCATGTTTCATTGGAACATACCTATGCAGAACTCTACACAAGTATTCCCTGAACACTTGCCAGATTTCTTTCATACCTTTCCCTGAGAACATGTTTCCAATTTAACCTTCCAATTTCCTGCCTGATAGCCTCATAATTCCCCTTACTCCAATTAAACGCTTTTCTAACTTGTCTGTTCCTATCTCCCTCCAATACTATTGTAAAGGAGACAGAATTGTGATCATTATCTCCAAAATGCTCTCCAACTGAGCGATCTGACACCTGACCAGGTTCATTTCTCAATACCAAATCAAGTACTGTCTCTCCTCTCGTAGGCTTATCTACATCCTGTGTCAAAAAACCTTCCTGAACACACCTAACAAACTTCATCCCATCTAACCACCTTGCTCTAGGGAGATGCCAATTGATATTTGGGAAATTAAAATCTCCCATCACGACAACACTGCTATTTTAACACCTTTCCAGGATCTGTTTCCCTATCTGCTCCTCGATATCCCTGTAACTATTGCACAGCCTATAAAAAACACCCAGTAAAGTTATTACTGTTCCTAACCTCCACCCACAGAGACTCTGTAGACAATCCCTCCATGGCGTCTATCTTTTCTGCAGCCGTGACACTGTCTCTGATCAACAGTGCCATGCCCCCACCTCTTTTGCCTCCCTCCTTGTCCTTTCTGAAACATCTAAAACCTGGCATTTGAAGTAACCATTCCTGTCCCTGAGCCATCCAAGTCCCTGTAATGGCCACCATATCATAGCTCCAAGTACTGATCCACGCTCTAAGCTCATTTAATCAGTATGCTTAACAGGTAAGAATTGGGATCCAAGTACAAAATCATTAAAACTAATGGACAGACACAAAAAATAAGCTGACAGTTGGGCATTGTCTTTAAAGAGCTGGAATACAAAGCCATGGGAGCTACAGCTGGACAGAACTCTGGCCAGACATCACTGAAGTGATGTATTTAGATTTGGGCAATACCTCAGGAAGGATATCCTGGCCTGGGAGTGGCCACAGCACAGATTTAGCAGCTGAAAAAGGTTAAACAATGGGGATTGATTTAACAGGATATAAAAGATTGAATGGTTATCTTTTTTTTGGTATATGATGTGATTGAAGTATTTAATAAGGTTGATGGGGAGATTTCTGACCAAGGGCCCAGAGCAGAGTTGGGCCATTCATTGGTGGTGTTACTACACATTAAGTCCGGTGGAAATCCAGAAATCCTTCCAACCCCAAAGAAGACTGAAGTAAAACAAAATGAACATAACAGAAAAGATGGTTAGATGTGAGCCAGTGAAAGCTGAATTACTTTATGGGAGTTAGATACTTCTTACAAGAAAAATGTCAGAACTGTCACCCAAAGAAACTTGGCCAACCATCACTTGGATTTGATTTTTGCAGGGTAGCAAAGGAAGTGCATTAGTTGAGTAACTGTATTAGTAAAAGGACGTGTGCACTATTTTATGCACTAATTACACATAAATTACACATATTTAAGTGCTTATAATTATTTCCTAACAGAGTTTCCTGCCAATCTGCAAAGTGGACCAGGCACATCCTGTTGTAATTTACCTTGTCTTAGTTATTATTTCCTCAGTGTATTTTCCACCTGCTGACATCACCAGCATCTGCAGCGTGTGATTCTGACTTATTGACAGATATCGGACAGCAAACTCATGACCTTCCACCTTTGTTCTTCACTCTCAATAAAACAAGCAGCATATGATGGGGAAGGCTGGGAAACATCTGTGATTTAAAGTGACCTACTGAGGCACGTTTGATTTCTTTTACGTTCTCTCATATTCTGCTTTGCAGAGAGTGCTGGCAAGAATGTAAGTAGATACTGCAATCTGTGGTCCTAACCTTTGACAAAAACTAGGCAGTGACTAATATGAAAGAGCATTGCATTGAACTTTCTGAACTCGTGAAAAAAAGAAGTAGAAAAGCACCAGAAACCTTGTAAAAGACATGAGGATCTTACCAGACAATGAGTTTTGGAATGCCTCTATCTGGACTTTTGCATGCATTCATTAGATTGAACAGGCCATGTGTCTTTCTCAGGAAAGAAAGGCACCCAGCCTGTACAGATTAGATATGGCAAAGTTATTCCCCATGGTAGGAGAGTCTAGGACAAGAGGGCATGACTTCAGGATTGAAGGAAGTCCATTTAGAACAGAGATGCGGAGAAATTACTTTAGTCAGAGGGTGGTAAATCTGTGGAATTTGTTGCCATGAGTGGCTATGGAGGCCAAGTCATTGGGTGCATTTAAGGCAGAGATAGATAGAGTTCTTGATTAATCAGGACATCAAAGGGTATGAGGAGAAGGCAGGGGAGTGGGAATGACTGCAAGAATTGGATCGGCCCATGATTGAATGGTGGAACAGCGTCGATGGGCCAAATGGCCGGCTTCTGCTCCTATATCTTATGGTCTTATAGAAGGCTCCTGAAGAATCTCAGAGCTGAGAAAATCTGCAACTGGCTACTGCAAGCCAGCGGGAACAGCTACTTTCCCACAATTCAGATTCTTGGACTGACCAGCACAATCTTTTTCTTCTTTTTCCTTCTCTGTCTTTTATAACTAATGTATCATAAATTTTGAGGTTAAGGGCATGATCACATAAATGGTCAGGAAAAGGGAATTCAGCAATCAGGTTATTAGCTGTAGCGGGTGGGGTATGGCTCTTGGTTGGAGACTGGTGCCTTCAAAAGAGGGCAATGGAGTCTTGGAGGCTTCCTGGGCTGTTAGCAAACTGTACATTTACATACCTCAGGGGGAATTGTGATAATAGTTATTTCACTCCCCAAGTTTGACTGGGCACCTTCTGGCATGAGTGGTGCCTCACAGGAGTGGGGCTGGGGAAGGAGACGGAAAGGTCAAAGGATAAAAGATATTGAGTAACAATGTAAATTCTAGTTTAGAAAGTGCTGTTATTTCAGGAATCACTCCTCACTTATTGGGGTCTAGTGTAACTTGTAAGTGGAACTTGGATCAGCTGTTTGTGCATGACTCATGTGTGGTTACAATTTGAATGGCAGTAGACTAAGACAGTGGAAGGACTCACACAACCTTGGAGTCCTAGCGTGCCAGTCACCGAAAGCAAACATTCAGGAAAACAAATGGCATGTTGTTCTTCACTGCAGGAGGATTTGTGTGCAGGAGCAAGGTTAAATTACTGCCAAAGCACATGGCCTTGGTGAAATCTCACCTGGAGTTTTGTGTGCAGATTTCCTCTCATTTGTGGAAGGATGCTCTTGCTATGGAGAGAGTTTGACAAAGGTTTACTTGTGAACACGAGATCCTGCAGAAGTTAGAAATCAGAGTAGCACACACTTCCAGTCAAGATGGTGCCCGTGTACCATGCTCCCTTGATCGACATCTGCCAGCTAGCTCACTAAAACCTTTTTATACTTCTTTTATGCCTGTTTTTCACCTTAAATGTGTTTCAGAGACTCTAGTTTGGAGATCGCTTGAGTGATCCAGTGCTTTGCTGTCTCTGTGAAGATTCTGGGAAGCGAGCGCTAACTCGGAGGGCCTCGATGTGAAGAAACTTCGAGATGGGGAGTGAGCTAATGTTCAACTCCATTTCGCCGGTTAAAGTGTCCGTTGATCTCTGATTAAAGTGTCAAGGAAGATTGAGACATTGAGGCAAATGTGGAAGGCAAGCGTGAGTTTCAGAGCCGACTGCCTGCCCTTTGATCACTGGCAGAGAAGGAGACTGTGAGTGCCCTATCGCTGTGGCAGGCTGGCAGGCCTGTCTGCCTCATATGGTATCCCTCCCTTTCGATGAATGTCAGTGATATTGTAGGCTGGTATTATGGCTCTGTGTTTTTGGATCGGACTGTTGCATTTATAGACTGTGGATTTTTTTCAGTCTTACGGTTTTTACCGCTGGTCCTGTGGTAAACCATGTATACCTGTCTGGACACGCCCCTCTACTGACTGCTCCTGTGGCTCCTCCCACAGACTCCTGTATAAAGGTGATTGGGGCACTGCTTCTCCCGCAGTCTTCAACATGGTCGTGCCCGTTTTTGCTGTTAATAAAAGCCTATCATTTTGTACTCTACTTTCAGTCTCCTCGAGTTATTGATAGCGCATCAGGTCCCTTACTCGTCTTGTTGTGTGAGGGGAGGGTGTTTAGGGGTTGGTGTTCTGTTGTATTCTGTTAGTTTATTTGTGCGGAGGAGGGGTTGATTTTTGAGGGTCAGTGTTCCTGTTCTGTTTTGTGCAGGGGAAGGGGGGTTTTGGGTGGGGGGGGGGGGGAGGTTGATGATCGAGATGCCGCTGTTTTTTTTCTGTGGGGGGTGGTGTTGATGTTTCTCTCTGAATGATTTTCATGTTCTTTCTTTGTTTCGTGGCTCTCTGGAGAAGACAAATTTCAGTGTTGTGTTTGGATAGATGCTTTGATAATAAATGAACCTTTGAACAAAATGCCAGAAGAACTCAGCAAGTCAGGCAGCATCTATGGAAAAGAATAAAGAGTCTCTGTTTCAGGTCAAGACCTTTCATCAGGACCTGGGATACCAGACCTGAGGAGTGAGAAGAGATTGGGTCAGTCAGATTTATATTCACCAGAGTATTGAAAAATGGAAGTGGATCTAACAAGAACCCATAAAATTATTACAAAGCTAGACTATCTAGATACAGGGAAGATGTTTCTGATAGCTGGAGAGTCTACATTCAAGATTTATGGCCTCAGGAAATAGGATATAGTATTTAGAACAGAGTTCAGGAGAAATGTCTTAGTAAAGTGGGTCAAAGCTGATCAAGTATTAGCACCAGAAATACTGAGGTTTTGTTCAGCTCACAGTTACCGTAAATCTGATGATTGTAGTGCCATGGTTTCCCACTTGCTGCATCACTTTTCAGAAGCCTAATCCCTTGTGTAAAGGGAGACGCCTAAGGAAGGTCAATGTAAGCTAGATGTTTCATCAGAACAAGGATTCTGCCTCAGATTTGTCTGTCAAATCTGTCCACTGGAGGTAGTCATATTAGGAATTTGAGGTGCAGAACAAGAAGAAGATAGGAATCAAAAGATATAATTAATTATGTTATTTACTCTAAATGACAATGCAGAATCAGATTTTGCAGATGCCATGAAAACTGGAATAAGGTTTCCTCCAACAAACAGATCCTGAAAACATTTAATAGCCAATCTGTCCCATTCCTTAAAAACTAATTCAATCATAGTGAGTTTAAAAAATACTAGAATAAATGGGGCTTGAAAGGGTGAACCTCAATAAACCAAACTGTTTTCTAAATTGTATCCAGATCCTCAGAATATGTTTAACAATTAAATTACCAGTTAGTTTACTTACAGATAAAGAAAGTAAGGATCCAAGAAGAGAAATAATAGAAAATTTATTAACAGAGTTAGCTTCTAAAGAAACGCATACCAGGCAATCTACATGATTAATATAGTATAGCCAAAATGTAAGATATCGTATATTAACTGCCCAGTAATAAAACCTAAAATTAGGTAAGGCTAAACCTCTAGACTTTTTAGATTTTTGAAGATGAACTTTATTTAAACGAGGATGTTTTTTTTCCCCAAATATAAGAGGATAAAATAGAATCGAGAGTCAAAGAAGGATTTAGGAATAAAAACAGTTAAAACCTGAAAAAGATATATAAATTTAGGTAGGGTATTCATTTTAATAGAATTAATTTGTCCAGTCAGCGATAATGAAAGTGGTGACCAATTTAATGATATCTTCTTTACATGATTCAATAAAGTAAGAAAGTTTTCTTTAAACAACTGTTTGTAATTCTTAGTAATTGTTACACCCAAGTAAGTAAATTGATTTCTTACAACTTTAAAAGGGGAGATTAGTAATAATTGATACCAAATTATTTAAAGGAAATAATTCACTCTTATGTAGGTTCAATTTATATCCTGAAAACGGGCTAAAGCTGGAGAGTAAAGAAAGTATGCAAGGTAATGAGGTCTCAACATTAGAGATAAACAACAATATATCATCTGCATAAAGCAAGATTTTGTGAATAATACCTCTCCTTAAAATACCACAGATATGATTAGATTCTCGAAAAGCAATGCCAAGAGGTTCTAAGGCCAGATCAAAGAGCAAAGGGCTCAATGGACAGCCTTGTCTAGTTCCAAGATGAAGTTTAAATGGTTTGGAATTTTTGAAAATTATTAACAACCTGGGCAGAAGGAGATAAATAAAATTATTTAATCCAATGAATCAAAAGTAAACCTTTGTTCATTTGTTGGCTAAATATAGTTTACCCAAAACTCACTTTTTTAGATATTTACAAATCAGAGACTTTTTAAGATCTCGATTATGTACATTCCCTATAAACTCAGATAAGAACTTACTAGACGTAGTTTTTAGTTTGATACCTTTTCATCACGGTTCAGTATCTGAGATTTATGGTATGATACTGGAGATGAGGAATGTTCCTTAGGACAAAGTTAAGAATCTTTGGGAACATGATTTACAGACATCGATATCTGAGGAAACTTGGAATGAAATTTTTAAATTGGTTATTACTTCATCGCTATGTGCTCGTCATTCTCTCAAACAATTTAAGATGGTACATAGAGCTCATATGACTAAGGATAAGCTATCTCGTTTTTATTCAGATATATCTCCCTACTGTGACAGATGTAATAATGGAGAAGCCTTATTAATTCATATGTTTTGGTCCTTTCCGAATCTTGAAAAATATTGGAAAATTTTTCAAACTTTTTCCTTACTTTTTAAAGTCAATTTTAAGCCTAACCCTCTGATCACCTTTTTTGGCATTGTTGCAGGACAAGATATTAAGCTGAAGGCATCCGAACTACATATTTTGGCCTTTAGCTCTCTTATAGCTAGGAGGACGCTTTTGTTTAAATGGAAGGATGTTCTTCCTCCTACTCATGCTCAGTGGTTATGTGACGTTATGTCATGTTTGGATTTATAGAAGATTCGTTGTTCAATTTCTGAATCTCGTCAAGACTTTCAAACATCGTGGGGACCTTTTCTGAATTATTTTCAAAACCTTCAATTCGTTATTTAAACTCAGGTGTTGGCTATTATTAATTTTTATAAAATAAGAAGGTATTTACCTTCTTTTCTCCTTAATGAACAGCTTCTGTCTTGGTAGAGGTTAGGTTTTTTTTCTTTTGTAATAAGTTAGTATAGTTTAATATAACTATTGATTAACGTATATGAATACGGGGTAATGTGATTGTTATTATGATCAGATATAATGTTACTGGTGTTTTTGTAATCTTTTCTGACCTCTTATATACACTTTCTTGTACTCTGCATTCCTCTATGTAGAAACCAATAAAAATATTGGAAAGAGAAAACTGTAATAAAGTTACACTGAATCACCCAATAGTTTAAAGTCCTATTGTTGCCCTACATGAATGTATCATTTGGTGCACAAATGGCACTAAGGTTTGTAACTTTACAAGGTCCTAATGTTACGAATGAGGAGCAACTCTGATGGGCAGAAAGGTGCAAAGTTTCCCCCCCCCCTTGGAGAATCGCAAATCGCTACTATTCCAATGCTGTTATCAAGGGAGATGAGAGAGACGCAGGATAACAGCAAAGGCAGTTGTTATTGACAACGCTCATGAAAAATTAAAGAGAGAGAGGCCCACAGGTTGGAAAGTCTCCTATTGACAAAGAGAGAGATTACTGCTATTGTCTCTTGGAGAAGGATTGTGTATTGAGTACTGTTCTATTCATTGAAACCCCTCAGGGCGCAACCAGAGTGGTCTGGGTGATGGGTTGCATCATCCCAACCTGATTGACACCTGAGACCCTGTGAGTGGGGATAAAAGTAGGGTCTGGGGAAACACCCCTCAGACGCACCAGGAGAGACGTTACGAGACCGGTGGGGCTTGTGTGTGTGTCCACCCTTGCCTGGGTGACGAGTCCTCCATGGAACGGTCTAGCTAAAGGACTGAGGGGTCATACGTGAATGGCCACAACAGTAATGCATCGATGGATCAAGATCGTAAAGGGAAAGTCAGCAAGTCAATAGCTGTTACTCTCTCTCTCTCTCTCTCTCTCTCTCTCTCCAACAGTTGCAACACAGTGATCAACAACTACCGCAGCCTGCATGAACTGAACTGAACTTTATATTTCCATCGGACAATTCATTATCCCCTAGACAACGATAGAGCTTATTTCTTATTGATTATTATTATACCTGCACTTTTAGGTTTAGTATTGATGATGTATATTATCTGTATATTTGCATTGATATTATTTTTGTGTATTTTTACTAATAAATACTGTTAAAATAGTATCATCAGACTTCAACCAATACTCCTATCTTTGCTGGTAAGATACCCAGTTACGGGGTTCGTAACACTAATAAGTCACATACCGTAGTGCTTTTTATGTTCCACAGCTTAGAGGGTGGGTTTTGATGTCCTAGTGCTACACTTGGCTCCCCTTTTTGCTTGTGGTTTAGCCACATGCAGTCAGTCACTCTGAGTCCACAAAGATTACTTTGATGATCCGTGGGAAACTCTTGCCATAACTGGGTTGCCTTCAGACACTGCAATCCAATTGGGATGGGTGCTATGGGATATGTATGAGGGTGCTGCCTCATAGCCGGAGATGAACTGGTATCTTGTGGGGGATATTCTACACTTATTCTAACCAATATTCTACACTTGTACATTGAAGAGTTATTGAGGCTCTGGGAAGACAATAGTGCAACAATCTACTGATACTCAGCCTACAGCTGAGCTCTACACCATTAGAGGTACAGCTCCTGAACCTGGATTCACACACTCTTAAGCTAACACACATGCACAAACTATAAATCACACAGATTATCACAATACTAATACATCCTGTCCTTCCACTTTCTCCTTGGTAACTTGTCCCTTCAAACACCATTGTAAGATCATGAAAATCCTTTCAGCATTGCGCCATCATCCTGGAGGGACATTCAGCCAGGTTCCCCTGTTGATGGCTCTGGTGGGTCTCATACCCTCCCTCCCAAGGCATAGAGCCTCCTTCAGATGTGTATTTCATGTACCGGAATTCTGTGCCTTTCTGAAAACTTAGGAATTCCCTCCTACTCTCATGGAGCCGCCCTTTCTTCAATGGCAGCCATCATTCGCTGCTGGTACTGTAAGTCTGTAGTGGGGAGTGTGCCTTTAAAGTTTAAAACCCGTAACTGCGCTACAGCAAAGCTTTGTCAGATGCATTCGGTCCGAAAGAGAACCCATTGAATGTTTTTCTGACCAATTTCTCCATTATTAGAGAATCTGGCAAAAGTGCAGAATCTGGCAGTAGGAATCTCTCAGTGCACCAAAATGCCTTTTTGAAAATTGCAAAAGTCACTCAACTCTTTAAGATGGGAGGGAGGAAGAAGAAAGGAAATTATAGGCTAGTTAGCCTGACTTTAATGGTTGGGAAGATGTTGGACTCTATTATTAAAATAGGCCAAAGTCAGCATGTTTTCTTTCAGGGGAAATCTTGCCTGATGAATCTGTTGGAATTCTTCGAGGAAGTAACAGGCAGGATAGACAAGCAAAAGTCAGTGGATGTTGTTTACTTGGATTTTCAGAAGGCTTTCGACAAGGTGCTGCACATGAGGCTGCTTAACAAGATAAGAGCCCACGGTATTACAGGAAAGATACACTCATGGTTAATAACAATCAAAAAAGAACAATCACCGTTACCAAAATAAACCAAGGCATTTTCCAGGGAGGCTCTCTAAGCCCACAATGGTTTTGTCTACCTTTAAACCCACTCTCTAATTTACTGAATCGGATAAAAATAGTGTATCAAATCAGAGACAACCAGATGAATTATACCTTGAAACACCTTCTATACCTGGATGATTTGAAATTATACGCTCCTTTATCAGTAAGGCAATTAATTCAAACAGTAGAACTATTTTTGAAAGATATAAACACAAACTTTGGACTGGATAAGTGCAGAACATTAAACATAAAGGAAGGTGTAATAGAGCTAATAGAATACACAACAGAGCAGCAGGATACAGTACAACCGATGGATGAATATGAAACATATAAGTATCCAGGATATCAGCAAACAAGGAAAATAGATCATATTATGATGATGGGAAAACTTCCAACAGAATTTATTTCAAGGCTTAAGGCAATCTTCCAGAATTCAATAGTAAAAATATAACAAAGGCAGTAAACACTTTTGCTATACCCATATTAACATAACCTTTTGGTATAATATCTTGATCTGAAACTGATCTGGAAAATTTACAAAGAAAAATAAGAACTGAAATGACAAATTTTAGAAACCATTATTTACGCTCGAATGCACTTAGATTAACATTACCCAGGGCAGAAGGAAGAAAAGGGAATATAGATTAAAAAATATATATACAACAGCCAGATAAAGCTTTTAAGCATATACTTTCATCAACGAAACCAAGATTCATTACTCCATGCAAGCATATGCAATTCTGATAAGATGGCCACATGACAAACTTAAATGAAAACACAACTCAGAAAAGTGAAGAAATTATTACTACAGGAGAAAAAGTTAATCAATGGAAGAGCATGACCCTCCATGGAAGACATTCCGTGATGTGAGCAGACTAGATGTTGACAAGGAAGTGTTGAACGCCTAGCTCAGAGTTGGAGGCCTCTTGCCAAAAACAAAGGAATTTCTTGTGGCAATACAGGATCAGGTGGTGAACACACAAAAAATTCAAAAATACATAATAAAACACCAACAAATTCAAGATGATAAATGCAGGAAATGCCATGAGAAATCAGAAACAATCCAACACATAACAGGATCCTGCAGCAGTTTAACTCAATCTGATTACTTACACATGAGCAATCAAGTGACAAATATCTTTCATCAAAATCTTGCTTTAAAATACAAACCCATAAAAAATACTATAGCTTACTATAAATATGTCTGATCCTGTTTCAGAGTCAGAGACCAACAAATTATATTATGACTGATCTGTTATTACAGATAGGACAATGCATAATAACCATCCAGATATACTAATGCAGGATAAACAAGAACAATGTACTTAATAGATTTAGCCATTCCAAACACACATAACATACAGAAATCAGGAAGTGAAAATCTCCAGAAATATGCTGAATTAAAAGAGGAAACTGAAAGACTATGGGACGTGAACGGGGTACATATTGTCTCAATAGTAATAACTACATCTGGTGTCATTGCAAAGTCACTACACAATAGCATTAAACAATTAGGCCTTCATAGCAATATCTATGTAAATCTTCAGAAGGCCACAATACTAAACACCACTAGAATAGTCTGAAAGTTCCTAGCAATTGACAAATGAGCGTATTTGGTTATGCCAGTAGCTCAGGTTTCACTAGCTAGAGCTAGGAAAAATAAAAATAATAATAAAGGTTCCTTAAGGTTGTTAATAGGGATTGCCTCCCACTGTCTGTTAAATGCTCCCAATAATGTGTGTCTCAAATAGCCTCTGACAACCAAGTCCAGCCCTGGGCTTCACAAGTGGCTTAGCTGCTAAGACCGGCAGAGCAGTTTCTACTGACAGGAGAAGGGGCAAAGGCTGGTTATTGGTCCCTTAAAACCAGTCACTTTGGCTCAACAACTATGGTTGTCAGCTCATCTAGGAGAAGGAAAACTCTGATCTTAAACCTCTGACTGCTGCCTTGCGACTAAACCCATTCAGGGGGAAGTCTTTGGGAGCAAACTCCAAGGAAAAATCCAGAGCTGGAGTCCACAAGGCAATCCCTCATTGAGTTCAACACTGACCAGCAACCCTTCTGACACTGCTGGTGCCAACTGTATTGGTCTCTGCTGTTCCTTTTGTTTCATCTGATACATGGTCAACAGCCTGCTCTCCATAATGTACTGCCCTGGCTTATGTATCACATAGACAGCTGGGATGCTCTATCTATGGTCAACTCTGACCGATGGAGGGTCTCAATAATAATAATAATGATAAATCAATAAACAGTAAATAACATGAGATGAAGACCCCCATGAGTTGCTTGGACCCCTATGCCTCTGTTTCCAATGTACTGAACTGAAACATTGCAGGATGAGAAAGAGAATACAAGAAGGAAACAGGTGAAGAGATGGCAACAAAATAAGAAGAAAAGATGTTGAAACAGTAGAATTATCGGTGGTTTTTTAGCATGCACCCATGTTTAAATTCAAAACCTTATGCATGCCTTCCCAGTTAAAGTAAGTTAATGAATCTTAATTGAAGTTAAAAATGGCACTGTTTCTGAAGAATTAATAACTTGTTTGAAAAATCCTATCTAGAACTTCCAGGTTTTATTCCCAGAATGAATATTAGAGGCAGGTATTTCTAAGACAAGCAAAATACATTCATTTTTATTGGTAAGTCTAAGGGTAACTTCTTTCCTGAAAAATTAACAATAGAGGTATTTGTTGTTATAAGAAGAAGACTTTGCTGTTGGGGAAACAGTATTATCGACAGTATTGTGATCCAGAGTGCTTATTGTCTGTGATGAGAATGACATGAACCAGATGTACTGATTTAATTGGAAGGCAATAAAGAATTTCAACCCTTTAGTAAGAGATCAAACATCTGAAAACTATAGCCCACAGGAAGGGAACATGGAGATCAGAAATCTAACCAAATCCCCTTTCTTTATGCAACACAGATAAGACAGGCAGAAAGAAAAAAGTTTGCTCTCAAAGGGATTAAAGAGAGAGAGAGAGCAGATTCACAAAACGTTTCACTGTTATTGAAGCGACAGCTGCTGGGCTTGCCATTAGAGGGAAGAGTTCAGACACTTTTCGGAGATGGGCTTTCCTAATCAGAACCTCTCCATATATTACACGTGGCTAATACACTGCTCACCTCAGAGCAAAATGCCCACAAAGGTCAGTCTGTTTAACGTTCACGCTTTACTTTTTGTACGTTTTTATAAGGTGAGTGATCAGTAACTGTAATCATTTCCATGGATTCTAGGAGGTACAGCAATCTACGTTGTTTCGATAGTTTGCACATCCGCCCTGAGGCGGATCTTCAGATTTTTGTTAAATGGGTGGTGTGTGGGCTGGTGGTGGGGGCAGGGTGCTGAAGGTTGTGATATTATATTGGCAAAATGAATAAAGATTTACTGCCATAATTTGTCCATGTTTGTAAAACAAGCGGAATGTAAAACTGGTAGCACTAAATAGGCAGCAATAAATTTGCTGCCTAGTTTAGATCTTAACAGATTTCCATCTCTATTGAAGTCACTGCAGAAGAAATTCAGGTTTTTGGGATATTGTACCATGCTTTACAATGTACTGAACCATTCCAAGACTGGAGTTTGGCATTTGTTGTGATTTTCCTTTATTTTTTAGTATTTGATTAAAACTCTTTCAGAGCACCGACATCTGCAATATCTTTCTGAACACAGCTTTATATGGCAGAGATCATTGTTGTGGCCTTTCTTTGCTTCGCTCTTTGTTTCTGCAGCTTTAAATTGCAAACGTGTGAGTGAGCGTTAGGCTGAAAACTCACACTGTGAAAGCCTCTGCTTCTACTGAGACCAAACATCTGGCCAAGTTAGTGAACATGTGAACATGTCTGATAGCATTTTCAGGGGGTCTTCCGATGAGTAATGTATCATTTATGTTACCTCACTAATGGACTATATTTGAAATATGAATAGATCTAGTTTTAGATGCAAATGAATCAAAGAAAAGCTAAATTCTTACTCGGAAGACCTGCTGGCTTGACGTTTTGCTCACTATAATGTTTTTTGTGCTCCCTTCAAGCAGATCTTGGTGCTATTTCCCATGGTGCCCTTAAACTCAACAGGGACCTTATTCTTCCAATAGTTTTCTGATGGTTACCATTGTCCCTTTAGAGCAGTAGGTGATGATCCCTTTGCTCTCTTTAACCTCACTGGGGCCGTGTTTCCTGTACTGCTTCCTTTGAACCAGCTGGGACCCCATTTTTCACACTCCTTTTACTCACTGGGATTTATTTGCAGGAGGTCCCATTAAACCAACCAGGGGCCAGTTCCCCATGCTCACTTTAACTTCTAGCACACATTGAAAAAGAAAAATGTGGTGGGGTATCAGTAGAGTCCTGAAATCTGCTTGAGCTGCACCACTGAAGTCCTGGCAGTATTGGATTAGCCAAGTTCTTGGTGGTTTTGGTTTGAAAAGCAGTAAGTAATGGAGTGAGTCAAACGAGAAGTATCTCACGCCCTGCCCCTGATTTCTGCAATGATATTTGAGCTTGGTGGAAATGTGAAATTAACTTTTGCCAAGGAGAGTACTTTGGCCTGGTTCTCCTTCCTGTTAGGAATGTTGGGAAGTCTGGGATTGAGGACAATATTAAATGGCTCTAATGCCACATAGAGAAATGCTCTGCTAGCTGGGTAAAACTCGAAGATTGCCCATTTGAATACCCATAAGACATAGGGGCAGAATTAGGCCATTCAGCCCACTGAGTCAGCTCCACCATTCAATCATAACTGATTGATATTCCCTCTCAACCCTATTCTCCTGCCTCTCCCCATAACCTGCAGCAATGGATTCTGGTTAAAGAAATTAATTTGCATCTCTATTCCAAAGGGAAATCCTTATACTCTGAGGATGTTCACTCTTGTTCTAAGCTCTCCTAGTATTAGAAATATCCTCTCCACGTCCACTCTATATAGGCTTTCACCCTTCGGTAGGTTTCAGTGAGATCCCCCTCGTTCTGCTAAATTCCACGAGTGCAAGCCCAGAGCCATCAAACTCTCCTCAAATGTTAACCCTTTCATTCCCAGGATCATTCTCGTGAACCTTCTCTGTCCCTTTTCCAATGCCAGCATATCCTTACTCAGATACAGGACCCAAAACTGCTCGTAATACTCCAAATGTGCTCTAACCAAAGCCTTATAAAGTCTCAACATTACATCCTTGCTTTTATATTCTAGTCCTCTTGAAATGAATATTAGTGTTACATTTGCCTTCCTTATCATTGACTCAACCTGCAAGTTTAGAGAATCCTGTACCAGGACTCACATGTCCCTTTGCACTTCCAATTTCTAAATTTGCTCCCTGTATAGAAAATAGTCTACACCTTTATTCCCTTTACCAAAATGCCTAGCCATACACTTCCCTACACCTGCCATGTATTTGTCCATTCTTCTAATCTGTCCAAGTACTTCTGCAATCTTCCTGCTTCCTCAGTACTACTTGCCCCTCCACTTAACTTTCTATCCATCTGCAAACACTATCTGTCACTCCACCTGTCCATGTGAAGGTCATCTATTCCCAAAACACATCCAGTATTTAACCTGGAGCCTCAGTAATGGGCTGTAGATTCTCTGTCAATGATTCCCCACCTCCTGATCTGCCTCTCATGTCACTGGACATCCATCATTTTGTGCTCCTGAGCACCTTTACATCAACAATGAACCACAGTGTTCTGAGTCCGACTCCGTCTCCTCTCTGCTCATCTCAGTTATTTCTGTTCTATTGAGCTTTTGCTTGGAAATAATTTGTGACTAAAGTAATCTAATATTATGCCAATGTGTAAGAAATGAATTACTGTTGTGCTGTAATTGCTTTTTTCAGTACTATTTCAATGATATTGTACAGATTGACACTATCAGTTTGTTACTGCCACATGACCTGAGGTACAGTGAAAAACCTGTCTGTATGGGTCGATTCATTACCAATTGGTTCAGGTAGTTCAAGGTAAAACAATGATAGAGTGCAGAACAGACGTACAGTTACAGAGAAAGGCATTGCAGAAATCTGATCACTGGCACCATTTTCAAGTGCAAAATGAATACCTGGGCGTTGATCTGCTGAGCAGGATAAGGAGTTCATTCTACACTGGAACTACTGGAACGGAAAAGCCACTCCCAGTGACGTGCACATCATAACTTTTAGTCTTTGCAGACGGGTGGTACACAAGTAGGTTTTGGGGATAATTAAAGACAACCAATAAAACTAGATTTCTAAACACAGACTTTCCTAAACGTGGAAGCTTGGGGAACCTGGCGCCACTACATTTCTGAAGCCTCCACCTGGTTTGGTCTGTCACTCCTGCCTAGCTGACGTAGTTGGGAAAGTGTGGACTGGAAATCCTAGTGGAATGAGAGCAGTGAGAGGCATTCAAGGAGAAGATAGTGAGGGAGCAGGCCAGTCAATAGGGGTAGTGCAGTTGAGGCAAGCAATATACTGGAGATATTTGTCAAAACCCAGAAGAAAACCTAATGGAAAGTCTGATGGTGAGGGGTGTCATTAAGAAAGGAGTTAGAAAGGTACATGAAAAGATGTTTGATAGAATCAAAGAAAATTTTTTTATAAGCAAGAGGATAATAAGGGAAATTGTGCTACCTTATAACCAAAGTGATAGACTGAATCAGCAAGTGGAAGACAAATATTCTTCTAAATAAGTACTTTGCCAAAGTCTTCACAGAAGGGGTGAATAATACCGATGTTGACATTAAAGTTCAAACTCGAAGTAAAATGTATTATCAGAGTACATACATATCATTACATGCAACCCCGAGATTCTTTTTCTGTGGGTATACTTGGCAAATCTATAGAACAGGATCTGTAAACTGTAAACAAATTGTGCAAATGCAGATGATAAATAAATTGCAATGAATAATTAGCATAAAATACAAGATAAAAACATTCTTCAATGAGTGCAGTTACCCCTTTTGTTCAAGGGCCTGATGGTTGAGGGGTAGTAACTGTTTTTGTACCTGGTGGTGTGAGTCCTGAGGCTCCTGTACCTTCTACCAGACGGCAGCAAGGGTGGTAAGGATCTTTGATGATGGATGCTGTTTTTCTACAGTAATGTTTCATGCAGATGTGCTCAATGGTTGGGAGGGTTTTACCTGTGATGTACAGCGCTGAATCCACTACCTTTTGTAGGATTTTTCACTCAAAGGCATTGGTGTTCCCAGACCAGGCCATAATGCAGCCAGTCAGCACTCTTTCCACCATACGTCTATAGACATTTGCCAAGGTTTTTAATGACATGCTGAATCACCACAGACTCCTGTGGTTGTAGAGGCACTTCTGCGCTTCCTTTGCAATTATATTTATATGATGGATCCAGGACAGGTCCTCTGAGATAGTGACACCCAGGAATTTAAAGTTACTGACCCTCTCTACTCTTGATCCTCCAATGATTACAGCCTCACGGACCTCTGATTTCCCTCTCCTGAAGTCTACAATTAGTTCCTTGGTCTTATTGACATTGAGTGAGATTTTGTTGTTATTACACCACTCAGCTAAGTTTTCAATCTCCCTGCTGTATGCTGATTCATCACCCCCCTTCGATACAGCCCTCAACAGTGGTGTCATAAGCAAACTTGTATCAGCTGATGGAGCTAAACTTCGCCACACAGTCATAGGGGTAGAGCAGGGGGGTCTAAGTACACTTCCCTGAGGTGCTTCTGCATTGATGGAGATTGTAGAGGAGATGCTTTTGCCAATCCAAACTGATTGGGCTCTACAAGTTAGGAAATCCAGGATCTTCTTGCACAAGGGGGAATTGAGGCCCAGGTTTTGAAGTTTACTGATTAGTTTAGAGGGGATGATGATGATGTTAAATGCTGAGATGTAATCAATAAAGATGTAATCCTGATGTATGCATTAATGAGGAGGTTGTCACACTGATTTATATTCAAATATCGATTTCTAATCTAAACCATTTTTCAGCCAAGCAAAATTAACACTCCTCCACTTTATAAATCTCACTGTTGCTCTATTGTTATCCTTTTCCTTAATTATACTAAATGTAAACAAATCATGATGTCTTCTTCCAAAATACCATGATCCTTCCCACTTGTTTACTAAGTTTACTAAGTTCAGTACTGCCCCGTTATGGATCTTGTATATACTAATCAAAAAGAGTCTGCAATAGATAATTCAACATCTTATTTTCATCATCTGTCTCAGTTGATGAAATCCCTTGCCATTATTACCATGTTACTTTTACACCTCAGAAAATGACCAAAATTTTTGTTGTTTTTCTCTCTCTTCTGGCTTTTTGCTGTCCTTTAGTGCATTTCCAGTAACATTTCCAGCATATCATCCCTCCAAAAAGCTATAGTTGTACCTTTAACCAGTATCCATAGCCCTCTCTTTTGTCCACGCGCCCCCAAGACTATTTTGTCTGCTAACACTATTACAAGAATGCTAGAATGCCTGTCCAGCCCATCATTCATGTGATATTTCAGTCATATTTCTATGACCGTCTATGTCCTCAATTCATTGATCTTATTTCCAAGGTAGGCATTTCCTTTGCCTTCCAGTCCCATTTACAAAATGTCTCTTTGTGCATTAAAATTTGCTTCTTGTCCTTCTGAAACGGTTAGGTTTCTTTCCTCTGCCAGCCCTACTTAATCCTCTGCAAATTGCACAAGCAAATTTCCCCACAAGGTTGTTAGTTTTGGCCCTCTTGAGATGCAGATGGTCTGGTCTAAACACTTCCACTCTTTACAGAATAAGTCCCAAAACCCCAAGTCTCCCTGCAGTCACAAACCCATTTATATGACCTTCCTATTTCTGAACTCACCACTGCGTGGCACTGGTCTTAATTGGGAGATTATTATCAATTCTCATCTGTTAAAATGAAACAACCTAACTAAACAAACTTGAGCAACGAGTCAATTTGAAGGCGAAGATCTGAGACTGACTACCTCATTCATTGTCCAGTCGAATGGCATTTGGGAGAAGTTGCGCCTTCCTGACTGATTCCTGATTTGCTCCCTGTTCCTTACTTTTTTTTTCTTTCATGTTTCCTACCTAACACAGGTTACTTTGAAATCATTAAGAGACTGGGACACCCTGCTGGCATGGATGATAGGTTCACTTTGCCTGGTGTCCTTCGTCAGTGGATTTTCACATGGGGCCAGTCCATCTGCTTGTGCCGACATGAAGCCGAATCACATCAGTGCTCACTCCCAGGACCCACGCAGCAGCTTCATCACAGTGCACACCAATAAGTCTACCTACCTCCCTGGGGACGAGGTACCAGGTAAGGACATCCCATTATCTGTTGCTTTAGGATACATACTGAGGCTTTAGGGTGGCTGCAGAGAAAGGGAATGCTTTGTTAGTAATCTTACAGTAGTTAATGGATTCTGCAAAGGTTCCAGTGAATTCAAAAAGCATAAATGTAATGGCCCCTCTATCCCCATTCGAGAAAAGAAGAGAGACCACAGCAAACTATATGCTTAGTGGACACTTTACCAGATCCCTTCTGTACCTAATGAAGGTTCGATGCATGTTGTGTTCAGAAATGGACTTCTGCACACCGCTGTTGTGATGTATGCTTATTTGAGTTAACGTTGCTTTTCGGTCAACTTGAACTAGTCTGGCCCTTCTCCTCTGATCTCTCACATCAACAAGGTGTTTTCGTCCACAGAACTGCCTCTCACTGGATGTTTTTTTTTTACTTTTGTTTTTCACACCATTCTCAGTAAACTCTAGGGGCTACTGTGTATGAAAATCCCAGCAAGTCAGCAATTTCTGAGATACCAAAACCATTCAGTCAGGAATCAACAATCATTCCATGATCAAAGTCGCTTGGATCACCATTCTGATGTTTGATCTGAACACCAAATGGACCTCTTGACCATGTCTGCATGCTTTTATGCATTGGGTTGCTGCCATATGATAAGCTGAGTAGATATTTGCATTAACAAGCAGGTGTACCTAATAAACAGGCCACTGAGTGTAGTGCCAGTTACTCTATCATCTGTCATTGGGAAAATGTTGGAGTTCATCAGGACGAAAGTAAAAGCAAGACGACTGGAAAATTACAATACAGTCAACCAGTCAACGTGATTTATTGGCCTCTGGTAGATAAAGGTGAATTAAAAATTGCAGAATGCCCCAATTGCATAAAGTTGGGTACAATATTCGAGAGCACACAGAGAATTGACCAAGTAACAGAAAATAGTGAGTTGCGACAATGACCAGGGACAGTTCAGAATACCAAAATACTATATGGAGTGCTTGTGAACGGGAGTCCATTGGTAAATGTTGCAGGGATGAGCATGATATTGACATTAATTGTTCCAGTTTGAAGGTGACCCTGCCATCAATTCTAACTAAAGGGATTATCTACTTGTCTAAAGAAATCAACTTCTGCTTGTTCGTTAGATTGTGTAGTAATTGTTTTCTCTAAGTCAGTGACAGAGCGCATGATGTGACAGAAGATGCGGCAGCTTAATAACTCTGATGTTTGAGGCTGGCACGTTTAAGTGGGGGTCAGTGCATCATTTTACAGTGCCGGCAATTACTGATTGGGGTTCAATTCCCGAGGACTTTGTACATTCTCCCTATAATTGTGTGGATTTCCTCTGGGTGCTTTCAAAGATGTATGGTGAGTGTTAGTGAGTTGCGGGCTTGCTTGTATGGTGACAACACTTGCAGGCTGCCCAGCACAATCCTCACTGATTTGATTTAAAGAAATAATTTATTTTATTGTATGTTTTGATGTGCATTCGACAAATAAACTTAATCTCTAATCTCTTTTTTTTTAAGACCATTTTCAAGTTGACAAAAGTTGAGTGTAACAGGGATTAGTTCTGGGACCTCAACTATTTACAATTTATATTAATGAGGTAGATAAAGTTACCTAGGGTATTGCAGTTAGATTTACTGATGCAGTTGTGGAAAGTAAATTGTGAGGCGGGAGTAAAAAATAAATGCCAGGGAATTACATGCAATAGTTATGTGAGACAATGCAAGTCTTGACAAATGGAGTGTAGTGTGGGATGATCTAGCTTGGTAGGAAGAATGGAAAAGCAAACTATCATGTCAATGGAGAGAGACCATACAGCAGTGCTGTATAAAGAGATCTAGGTACCCTCTTATATAAAACACAGCAAGCTATGTGCAGGATCAGGGGGTGATACTGAGGAGAAAGAGAACATTGGCTTTTATGGCAATGAGAATGAAGTGCAGAATTAGGGAAGACTCCCAGTGTACACGGGTTCCCTGAGACCATGTGGAATACTGCACAGAGTTTGTCATCGTCACTGATATACGCAGAGAAGATTATTACCGGGATGAAGATATAGCTCAAGAGGAGCAGCTGAGCAGGTTGTGTTGGAGCCACGTATCAATTTTCTGTCTGTATTTAGTGGTGTTCATTATGGTAATCTGTCACATGGGTTGGGCGTGGTAGATTCAAATGAGTACAGTTACATATTTATGTTTTAGTTTAGTCTAGTGGAGAGTTAGAGGCAACTGGGAATTATATTTTATTGTTGACTACTAATTGGGACATTAATTGGAACGCTAATTGGAACACTTACATATGCTAATTAATTATGCCAACTTCATTATTTCGCTAACGATATCACTAATTGGGACACTGCTGGAATGCTTAGTTACGCTAATATCGCTATTAGACCGCAAGTTAGACCGTAATATTACTAGTTTTCAATCGCTGCAAGTTCGTTCGTCTTTGCTGGGTTCGGACTGAAAGATCGAATGTACCTTTCCGATTTGGAAATTCATTATTTGGAAGCGCATCATTCCGTGTCGGGTACCCTGGCTTGGTCTCGCAGAGGTTTTGGTTTGTTTCTGGTAACCACTACAGGTTGACTGTATATATATTGATATTTCGAAGAATTGTAGGTGATGTTATCAAAACATCCTAAATGATGTTGCTTGTGGTTTCATGTTAATGACAACATCAATATTGAATTAATTCCACTGATACCTCAACTCTTTAAGCACAACGCTCAGCCTTATTTTAAATAACAACTATTTTGTCTCTATTATCCTGCCTGCTGTGATTACTGAAGGTGTTCGTCTAAAACCAGCTGAATGCCAGAAAGCAAAGTTCAAAGTGAATTTATTATCAAAGTACACGTATCTCACCAACTCCGAGATTTGTTTTCTTGTGGGCATTCACAGTAAATAGAAGAAACCCAATAGAATCAATAGCTACCACACCCAGCAGGACAGACAGACTACCAATGTGCAAAGGGCAACAAGCTGAGCAAATATGAAAGATAAGTTAAAATAAACAAGCAGTATATATCAAGAGCATAAGATGGAGAGTCCTTGAAGGTGAGTCCATAGCTTGTGAGAGTATTTCAGTGATGGGTTGACTGAAGTTACCCCCTCTGGTTCAAGAGCCTGATGGTTGAAGGGTAATAACTGTTCCTGAACCTGGTTCTTGTACCTTCTGCCTGATGGCAGCAGTAAGAGAGCATGTTCTGGGCACGGGGGTAGCCATGATGATGGATGCTGTTATCCTGCGATGTTGTTCTGTGTGGATGCGCTCAGTGGAGGCGAGGGCTTCACTCATGATGGACTGAGCTGGACCCACTACCTTTTGTAGCACTTTTCATTCAAGGACACTGCTGTTTCCAAAATGCCTTGACCTTGGTGCAACCAGCCAGTATACTCACCACCACACATGTATAGTTTTATGTGACCCTCAGGTTCGGCTAGCGGCGTACTCTTGCGGACGACAGCCTCTGGCCCGGCCAAACGTGAGAAATCTTGTTTGGGTGGATGCTGTGTGATGTGTTCCCTGTTACAAATCAGTACCACGAAATAACAAACAATACACAATATGCAATTAAATGATTGAGCTTTATAATTCTCAATTTGACTATAGGTTAGTAAAGAAACAGAAAAGAAAAAGGGCCCACTCTCATCAAGCAGTGTAATATGCAACACTGGAGCTCATGGTTTTCGTGTCTGTTCATTCTCCATCGATTCTCCCCTTGGGCGTCGACTCCCAACCCCATTCCAAGTCCACTCCGTCCCACAGTCTATGAATTCCCCATTCTGGCATCTTCTCCCTCCATCTTCCGCCGAACAAAAGACTGCAAAACCTTCGCTCGGGCACACAGGAAAGAAAAGCCTCTCCCCTCATTGGCCAGTGCACATTCCAAAGGCCCCGTTATCTCTAGTCATAACCCAAACACTGCTCTACAGAGAAACCATAGCCTTAGCAGTGAAACATTACAGAGAAACCATTACATTAGCAGTGAAGTATTACAGCGTGTTACATTTAGATATCATGCCAAACCTTTGAAGGAAGCAGAAGCATTGCTGTGCTTTCTTTGTAGTTGCACTTACGTGCAGGGCCCAGAATAGGTCCTCTGAAATGATCACACCGAGGAATTGAAAGTTGCTAACCCGCTCCACCTCTGATCCTCCAATGAGGACTGACTCACGGACCTTCGGTTTCCTCGTCCTGAAGTCACTAATCTGCTCCTTGGTCTTGCTGATTTTCCAATCTCCCTCCTACATGCTGATTTGTCACCACCTTTGATTTGGCTGACCGCTGTGGTTTCACCGGCAAATTTAAATCTAGCATCGGAGCTGTGCTTAGCCTCACAGTTGTAAATATAAAGTGAATAGAGCAGGGGGCGAAGAGCACAGCCTTGTCATGTGCCTGTGCAGATGGAGATGGTGCAAAAAATGTTACCAATCCTAAGATGACAGCGGTCTGCAAGTGAGGAAATCGAGGATTCAATTGCTCAAGGTAGTATTGAGGCCAAGTTCTTGAAGCTGATCGATTAGTTTTGAGGGGATGATGCTATTGAATGTTGAGCTGTAGTCGATAAAGAGCATCCTGATATCTGCATCTTTGCTGTCCAGATTTTACAGAGTTGAGTGACAAGCCAATAAAATGGCATCTGCTGTAGATCTGTTGTGCTAGTAGGCAAATTAGAGCAGACCCAAGTCATTTCTCAGAAAGGATTTGATATATTTCATCACCTACCTCTCAAAGCACTTCATTGCTCTGGACATGAGTGCTACTGGACAATAGTGTTTGAGGTAGGTAACAACACTCTTCTTCGGCACTGCTGTAATTGAAGCCTTTCTGAAGCTGGTGGATACCTCGGACAGCCAAGGCTTGAGATTAAAGATATTGGTGAACAGCCCAGCCAGTTGATCAGCTCAGGTCTTTAGATTCGGCTAGGAACCCCATCTGGGCCAGATGCTTTCTGTGGGTTACTCTCATATCAGCCTCAGGGACTGAATTTACAGTGTCACTGGGGACTCTCAGTTCTGGGGACTGGAGTTCTGGCAGTCAAAGCAAGTATAGAAGGCAATGAGCAGACCTGCGAGTGAAGCCTTGTTGTCACCTATTTTGCCTCGTTTCACTTTGTAAGAGATAATAGCATTCAGGAACAGTCACAGCTGTTGAGCATCTTTCAATGATTCAAGTTTGGTCCAGAATCCGTACTTCACATGTGAGGTGGATTTCCGGAGATCATACCAGACCCTCAGCAGATTCTGGATCTCATGGTTCGTCCAGGGCTTCTGGTTGGAGGAGACGGAATGATTTTGTGGGGACACACTCATCGATGACTGTTTTTATGAAGTCCGTTACAATCGTGGTGCTTTCATTTGTATTCTCTTATGAGTCTTTGAACTCGGCCTGATTGAACTCCCTGACTATGATCTGGAATGTGTCAGGGTGGACTGATTCTTGTTTGGTGTTGGCAGCATTCAAATTCTCAAGTGTCAGTTTAATGTCGGCTTTGGTCAGGATCATGGAAGAGGTAAGTAAAGCAGTGAGCGCTTAATCACTGGATATTCCAGGTGGGGGTACGTAAGAGTGACAAGACCACTGTAACAGAGCACCACAAAGAGTTTATCATGAAACACAAACCCCCACCTTTTGCCTTCTACAAATCAGCAGCTTGGTCTATCCTGTGTCTGATGTCTGAATCCAGCGTGTTTAGAGTGAGCCATGTCTCCATGAAACACAAAATGCAGCAATTCCTTATTTCCCTCTGATACAGCAATCCTGCCCTTAGGTCCTCAACCTTGCTCTCCAGCAATTGTACATTTGCTAATAAGATGCTGGCTAGAAGAACTTTCATGGCTTGCTATTTTCACATGGCTTGGAGTCCTCCACTCTTCCCTCTCTTCCAGCTATGGTGATATATCTTATAGGTGCCGTAACAACATGCTTCTGGGTTAAGTCTACTGTGTCCTTCAGAAGATCCTGAAATTGCCCATATATTAAGTCAGTTAAAAGATGTGTTGCTTGAAGTGAAATTACAGGCTGCATACTGCAGCAGGTATAATTCAGAAGAGGTGTATTTAGAAGTTTTGTAAGCAGCCTGCAACATGTCACCATGCTTCACCGGCACCATCTTAGAGTAATAGTTCATGAATTTTTCAGTGACCTTAAGAAAATATACAGTTAAATTTCTCAGGGATTATCTCTTTATCTCTTATTTTTCATATATAGATCAATGACTTACACGAATATAAAGGGGCATGATTAAGAGATCAAGATATTTGCAATTGATGCTAAATTGGATTTAGGGTTGATGGTCTCAAAGAAGCTTGCAGATAGGAAGATATTAATGTGGGTAGGAAGTTGCAGCCTATGTTCTGATAATATGTGCCAAAAACTGAGCTTCAGAATCTTTTCAAACAATGAGAAACTGGATGCACAACACTGGCATCTTTGATGTCAACTACAATTGAACTGATAAAAGCATTAATTACAGTAAAGAAGCAAATTTTTTCTCACAAATTTAAAAATTCTTTAAGACAACCTTAGAAAAAAGATCTATCTTGACAGTTAGAGCTTCAGTTTCTTATTAGCCATTGTGTCAGATGTGACGTTCTAGCAGCCTTTAGCTTTTACCACTGAGTTTCCTCAGGCTGGACTCAGTGAGATATCGCTTTTGTTGGGCTTATGGCAACATCTAGGATTAGATTCCCACCTGTGAGTGAAGTGAAATATCTACCAATGCAGGAATCTGAGGACTGGAATTCTAATGTCTCCTCTGCTGATAGGGCAGTAATATTGGATTTGGAGTAGATAATAAATCCCAGAAATGTAGCCGGACGATGCTGAGGATGTTCTACGAGGCGGTGGTGGCCAGTGCTATCATGTTTGCTGTTGTGTGCTGGGGCAGCAGGCTGAGGGTAGCAGAGCAGCAATGGCCAAAGTTATGGGAGCAATTCGACATGTGCAGGATAGATTCATTCCAAGGAAGCATTCTAAAGGGAAGATGAGGCAACCATGCTAACAAGGGAAGTTAAAGACAGCATTAAAGCAAAAGAGATGGCATAAAATGTAGCAAAAATTAGTGAAACCTGGAGGATTGGGAAGCTTTTTAGAAACCAACAAAAGGCAACTAAAAAAGCAATAAGGAGAGAAAATATGAAATGTGAAGGTAAGCTAGCCAATAATAGCAAAGTGAATACTGGAAGTTTTTTTCAGATATATAAACAGTAAAAGAGAGACAATAGTGGATATGGGACCACTGGAAAGAGATGCTGGAGAGGTGTTAATGAGGGACAAAGAAATGGCAGACGAACTCAATAAGTATTCTGAGTCAGTCTTTATTGTGGAAGATACCAACAGTATGCCAGAAATTCAAGAGTGTTGGGGGTAAAAGTGAGTGTAGTCATTATTACTAAGGTGCTTGGGAAGCTGAAAGGTCTGAAGTTAGATAAGTCATCTGGATTACACCCCAGGGTTTTGAAAGAGGTAACTGAAGAGATTGGGGCGGAAATAATAATGATTTTTCAAGAATTCTGGGAGCAATTCTGGATGATTGGCTGACTGGCAAGAGGCAAAGAGTGGGAATAAAGAATGCCTTTTCTAGTTGGTTGTGGTGATCCGTGGTGTTCTGCAGATATCAGTGTTAGGATTGCTTCTTTTCACGTTATATGTCAATAATCGGATGATGGAATTAATGGACAGGTTTGTGGATGATAAAAGATTGGTGAAGGGGTAGGTAGTGTTGAGGAAGCAGGGAGCAAACTCAGAAATCAGAAATGTAAAGGGACTTTCTTATGCAGGATTCCCTGAAGATTAATTTGGAGGATGAGGAAGGCAAATGCAATGTTAGCATTTATTTTGAGAGAACTAGAGTATCAAAGCAAGGATGTAATACTAGGCTTTATAAGTTATTGCTCAGACTGCACTTGGAGAATTACGAGCAGTTTTGGGCCCCTTCTCTAAGAAAGGATGTGCTTGTTCGTGAGAATGATCTAGGAATGAAAGGGTTAATGTACGAGGAGCATTTAATACCTTTGGGCCTGTATTTGCTTGAGTTCAGTAGAATGAGCGGGTGAATCTCATTGAAACCTATCGAAAATTGAAAGACCTAGAAAGAGTGGACGTGGAGAAAATGTTTCCTATAGTAGGGCATCTAGGTCCAGTAGACACAGAACCTGAATACAAGGATATTCCTTTAGAACAGTGATGAGGAGGAATTTCTTCAGCTTGAGGATGGCGAATCTGTGAACTAAAGAACTGATTGTGGACTTCAGGAAGGGTAAGACGAGGGAACACAGACCCATCCACATGGAGGAATCAGAAGTGGGGAGAGTGAGTAATTTCAAGTCTGGCTGTCAACATCACTGAGGGTCTATCCTGGGCCAAACATATCGATGCAGTTACAAAGAAGGCACAATAGCAGCTATATTTCATTCAGAGTTTGAAGAGATTAGGTATGTCACCAAAGGCACTCATACATTTCTACAGATGTACCGTGGATAGCACTTTAACTGGCTGCAACACCATCTGGTATGGGGTTGGGGGAGCGGGTGTGGCTGCTGCACTGGTTCGAAAGAAGCTGCAGAAAGTTGTGAGCTCAGTCAGCTCAATCGCGGGCACGAGCCTCCCCAGCATCGGGGACACCTTCAAGCATCGATGCCTCAAAACGGCGACATCCATCATTAAAGACACACATCACCCAGGACATCCCTTCTCCTCATTGCTACCTCCAAGGCGGAGGCACACATTCAATAATTCAGGAACAACTTCTGCCTATTTACCTTCAGATTCTGAATGGACATGGAACCAATGAACACCAAGTCACTGCTTTTTTGCACTACTTATTTAATTCAACTATTATATATATTTACTGTAATTTACAGTTTTATTATTATATATTGCAATGTACTGCTGCCACAAAAGCAAAAATTTTCATGACATATTAAACCTGATTCTGATTCTGAATTCAATGCCACAGAGGCTGTGGAGGCTAGGTCATTGGGTATATTTAAACAGAGATTGCCAGGTTCTTAATTAGTAAGGGCATCAAAGAGAAAGGCAGAGAGAAGGCAGGAGAGTGGGGTTTAGGCAGGTAATAAATCAGATAAGATGGCAGCGAGTTCAAACACAGTGGCCTCTCAGGGACCAACCAAAGATGTATTTTTCTTTGTTAATTATGTTTTTTATGATCACAAGCCAATATCGGACTTCAAGAACTTTAGGTACTGCAGGTCCATCCCATCAGTGAGCTGCTCATTGATCGGAGTATCCGGCTGGGGTGTTGGAGGAGCCAGATTGGGTTCAGAGGAGCTGGCTGCCACTTGAAGGCATCGGAGTTGGTGCATGAAGGTGACCTGCAAAGTAACCACGGATGACTGTCTTGGATGTTTCTCTCACGATCACAAGACCCTGTTAGACATTGATAATGTAAGATGCTACAGGCCTGTTTCCCTGGTTTGGTGTGCAGCAGGAGGTGTGGAAGCTGCGTAGTCTTGGTTCTGGTGAGGACCAGGCCTCAAGCTGTGGACTAGGCCTCAAGCTCTGGGCTAGCCTACTGCTGCAGTCCAGGAGAGCAGACTCAGGGGAGGGTGCGAGTCGCTCAGGACTATATATGTGTTTTTTTTTTGTGTGACTATGTATTTTTGCTTGCTATTTTGAATGTGCTGCGTATGTTTTGCACCTTGGCCCTAAAGGAACATTGCATCGTTCGGCTGTATCCATGTATGGTTGAATGATAATTACACTTGATTTGATGATGGAATAGTGGATCAGAATTGATGGGCCAAGTGGCCTACTTACAGTTCTATGTTCACATCCCCCCCCCCCTCAGGACACCAGTCCAGGTACCGGCACCCAATGCTCCCTTAACAACAACACCTCCCCTCCCCCTCCCACCCTCCAGTTCAACATGTGGATGAACAACACAGGTTATCACTGTCTACATTCCCTCCTTGCCCTGGACCTACCATCCACACCTCCACATACCAACTGCTTTTGTCCCGATCTTTACCTCACCCTCCACCAACTCCCCAGTCATCATGGACTCACCTTTCACTACTGAGCAGATTAGAAGGGCTGTGAGGAAACTCAGACATGGCAGTGCATTGGAACCCGATGGTGTGAATCCCAAGGTCCTGAAGGAGTTTGCTGAGCAGTTGTGTGGAGTCCTCCAGCGCATTTTCAAACCGAGTCTCAGCCTGGAAAGGATCCCGACTGTGTGGAAAACGTCACGTGTGGTCCCAGTACCCAAGAAGGGCCAACCAAAAGTCTTGAGTGACTACCATCCAGTGGCCCTGACCTCACGCATCATGAAGACCCTGGAGAGGCTGGTCCTGGGTCACCTCCGACTCCTCGTCAGAGCAGCACCCAATCTCTTGCAGTTTGCCTACAAGGAGACATTAGAGTTGACAATGCTGCCATCTACCTGATGAACAGAGCCTACTCCCACCTGGATAGGCAGGGCAGCACTGTGAGGATCATGTTTTTGATTTCTCAAGTGCAATCAATACCATAACAGCCCTAATTGTTGGGTGAGAAGCTCGATTCAATACAGGTTGGCACTTCCACTATATCCTGGATAATGGACTACCTGACTGGCAGGTCACAGCTTGTGCAGCTTCAGAGCTGTGCGTCAGACGTAGCTATAAGCAGCACTGGGGCCCCCAGGGGACTGTATTGGCACCCTTCCTGTATACCCTGTATACCTCGGACTTCAGATAAAACATTAAGTCCTGTCATCTGCAGAAATTCTCTCATGGCTCGGCAATTGTTGGGTGTATAAAGGGAGGATGAGAGGATGAACACAGGGCCCTGGTGGAGGGCTTTGTCAAATGGTGCAAGTTGAATAATCTGTAGCTCAACATCAGTAAGACATAGGAGATGGTGATGGACTTTAGGAATATTAAGCCTGCACTGTTCCTTGTTACTATTGATGGTGAGGATGTGGATGTGGTGAGGACCTACAAGTACTTGGGGGTGCACCTGGATGACAGACTTAAGTGGAGCACCAACACAGAGGCTGTGGACAAGGCCCGAGTCACCTCTACTTCCTGAAGAGACTGACATCTTTTGGACCACGCAGGCTTCTCCTTCACATGTTCTACCAGTCTGGTGTCACCAGTACTATCTTCTATGGGGCAATGGCATCAACACTGGTGAAGTCAACAGGCTCAATAAACTGATCAGAAAGGTTGGTTCTGTTATAGGAGTCAAACTGGACACACTGGAGACTGTGGTAGAACAAAGGATCCTACAGAAAATCCTGGTGATTCTGGACAGTGTTCCTCACCCTCTGCATTCCTCCTTGGCTGAACAGAGGAGCACTTTTAGTAATAGACTAAGACAACTACGCTGTTTCAAAGAGTGCAATATGAGGTCATTCTTACCCTCCGCCATTAGACTCTATAATGAGTCAACCTATAGCCGGGGAAGTGATGGGAACATCCTGTTAGAATGTTTGAGGTAACTTATTTTCTATTCTTTCTTACTTCTCTTCTAATATTTCTATATTTGTATATCTGTGCACTTGTAATGCTATTGTGGCACTGTGATTTTGTTTGGGCTCAATAAAGTATCTTAAAAGGTGTCTTTGGGCTTTAACTCTGCTGAGAATGCTGAAGTTGAGAGCCACATGTATCCTCAGATAAGGAAGACTGTATGGGGGAATATGGTACACAGTAAAAGTGAAATGCAGGTTAGAACTTGGTGCTTTAATAATGAATTTCACTTAGAGGGAATCCTGTGCAACACTGAATCTTGCCACTAGGTGTAGATGGTCACCTTAGAAATATAATTGATTTCAAATTATGTACAGCATACTGTACGTGAATGTCTCTGCATGTTATTTGGGATTTCATGGCGACAAAAGGGGGTTGTAATGTTGACCTTAAGTGATACAGAGTTGAAATTATTAACTTTTTTTTTGTAGCTTGATTTGATACGAAGTTAATTCCTTCTAATTCACGCAGTTCTGCTGTTTCACAAATTAACCTGCCACTTCATGCTTGCAGTTTTTATCTATAGATGACTGCGGTTGGAAATGCTATACAGTTACAAAGTACGCGTTTTTAGAGACCAAGGAAACGAAACACCAACATCTTCCATTTATATGGCACCTCAAATGTAGTTAATTCTCAGAAATACAACTTGAAGCTCATAATAATTCAAAGCATTCAGAGGTGTGAACGAAATCATCCTGCAAGAGGTCAGTTTTAGAGGGGATCATAAAAGAAGAGAGATTTATGCCGAGGGAATTTCAAAGTGCGAGGTTTAAGTCAATTGATGGGGGAAGCAATGAATGAAAGAGAACTGAAAACTCCTAAGTACTTGCGCTCAAGGCAATTAGGTAAGTATGTTTTCATGATAAGTTATGTGCAAAGGAAAACCTCGGCTTACGACAGTTTCTGGAATATTCCTTTCAGGTCTGTGTACCTGACGTAGGAATAAGTTGTAGACTCAGCCAGCTCCATTGTGGGCACTAGCCTCCCCATTACTGAGGGTGTTTTAAAAATGCAATACCTCAAAAAGGCCCCTCACTAAAGAGGACGTGTCCTCTTCTCAATACAGGACAGAGGTAGTAGAGTCGGAAAATGTGCACTCAGCGTCTGATTTCTGAATGGTCAATGAACCTGTGAACTTCACCTCGTTATTTTGCTCTTTTTTTTTGCTCCAATTTTTTTCTGGATTTATTGTAATTTATAGTAACTTTTTCGTGCATTCATAAAACAACAAATTTCATGACATATCTGTGATAATAAATCTGATTCTGATGCTAACACATGGAGCCTACATGTACACAGTGATGGTCCAAATATCACATCTAAGAGTAATACACACAAAATACTGGAGGAACTCAGCAGGCCAGGCAGCATCTACGGGAAAAGAGTACAGTTGACGTTTTGGGCCGAGACCCTTATTCCATCCTGTTTACTCTTTTCCATAGATGCTGCCTGGCCTGCTGAGCTCCTGCAGCATTTTGTGTGTGTTGCTCTGGATATTCAGCTTCGGCAGACTTACTCGTGTTTGTCACATCTAAGACTTTATTTTGTTTAGCATATTTGCTCCACTTGTACAAAATCGTTCTTTTGCTGCCATTGTGAGTTTTGCCTTGTTGATTCCAAAGGGGAAATTGCCTGTATATTTCCCAGCATTGCACATCGTCCCCTTCCCCCTCCCACACTCCTTCATCCTCACCTGCTCTCACATATCATGCCTCAGACTGTACTCTTTCCCGTCACGATGAAGGGTCTCGGTCCGACGTGACAATTCTTTATTTCCCTCCATTAGGTGTGCAACACAACAGCACTTCTTCAGGCCCATAGGATCCCTTTCCTGGCCTACACACTGACCCTGACCTTCGACCCAAGCTGGACCCACAACCATGTATTTCCCAATCTGCACGCAGGGTCATGCTGAACTCATTAAACTAGTAATTAAATGCCAAACAAAACAAATCTCTTCTGCCCCTACAATGTCCACACTTCTCGCTCCCTCAGTACGGCAGTCGACGTAGTCAAAGACCCCACACATACTGAGCGTTCTCTCTTCTCCTCCTCCCATCAGGCAAAAGAGACAAAAGACTGAAAGCACGCACCCACCACTAGGCTCAAGTACAGCTTCTATCCTGCTGAAATAAAACAACTGAACAATCCTCCAGTATAATAAAATGGAGTGTTGACCCCTCAGTCCATCTAATCACAGTTTTTCACTGTGACATGCCAGAAATATTTAAAATGTCGATATCTATGGGTCAGGTGCCGGAGGACTGGAGGATAGCTCACATAGTTCTGTTGTTTAAAAAAGGCTCAAAAAGAAAGCCGGGAAATTATAGGCCGGTAAGTTTGACATCGGTAGTAGGTAAATTATTGGGAGGAATATTAAGAGATAGGATCTACAAGTATTTGGATAGACAGGGACTTACTAGAAAAAGTCAGCATGGCTTTGTGCATGGTAGGTCATGTTTAACCAATCTATTAGAGTTTTTCAAGGAAGTTACAAGGAAAGTGGATGAAGGGAAGGCAGTGGATGTTGTATACATGGACTTCAGTAAGGCCTTTGACAAGGTCCCGCATAGGAGATTAGTTAGGAAGATTCAGTCGCTAGGTATACATGGAGAAGTAGTAAATTGGATTAGACATTGGCTCAATGGGAGAAGTCAGAGAGTGGTAGTGGGGGATTGCTTCTCTGAGTGGAGGCCTGTGACTAGTGGTGTGCCTTGGGGATCAGTGCTGGGTCCATTGTTGTTTGTCATCTAGATCAATGATCTGGATGATACCGTGGTAAATTGGATCAGCAACTTTGCTGATGACACAAAGATTGGAGGTGTAGTGGACAGTGAGGAAGGTTTTCAAAGCTTGCGGATTTGGACCAATTGGAGGAATGGGCTGAAAAATGGCAGATGGAGTTTGATGTGGACAAGTGTGAGGTATTGCACTTTGGAAGGCCAAACCAAGGTAGAACATACAAGGTCAAACACGAGGAAATCTGCAGATGCTGGAAATTCAAACAACAACACACACAGAATTCTGGTGGAACACAGCAGGCCAGGCAGCATCTATAGGGAGAAGCTCTGTCGATGTTTCGGGCCGAGACCCTTCATCAGGACTAACTGAAAGGAAAGATAGTAAGAAATTTGAAGGTAGTGGGGGGAGGGGAAAATGCGAAATGATGGGAGAAGACCAGAGGGAGTGGGTTGAAGCTAAGAGCCAGACAGGTGATTGGCGAAAGGGATACAGAGCTGGAGAAGGGAAAGGATTATGGGACAGGAGGTCTCGTGAGAAAGAAAGGGGGAGGGGAGCACCAGAGGGAGATGGAGAACAGGCAGAGTGATGGGCAGAGAGAAAGAAAAAACAAACAACTAAATATGTCAGGGATGGGGTAAGAAGGGGAGGAGGGGCATTAACGGAAGTTAGAGAAGTCAATGTTCATGCCATCAGGTTGGAGGCTACCCAGCCAGTATATAAGGTGTTGTTCCTCCAACCTGAGTTTGGATTCATCTTGACAATAGAGGAGGCCATGGATAGACATATCAGAATGGGAATGGGACGTGGAATTACAATGTCTGGCCACTGGGAGATCCTGCTTTTTCTGGCGGACCGAGCGTAGGTGTTCAGCAAAACGGTCTCCCAGTCTGCGTCGGGTCTCACCAATATATAAAAGGCCACACGGGGAGCATCGGACACAGTATACCACACCAGCCGACTCACAGGTGAAGTGTCGCCTCACCTGGAAGGACTGTCTGGGGCCCTGAATGGTGGTGAGGGAGGAAGTGTAAGGGCAGGTGTAGCACTTGTTCCGCTTACAAGGATAAGTGCCAGGAAGGAGATCGGTGGGAAGGGATGGGGGGACGAGTGGACAAGGGAGTCGCGTAGGGAGCGATCCCTGTGAAAAGCAGAAAGGGGGGGGAGGGAAAGATGTGCTTGGTAGTGGGATCCCATTGGAGGTGGCGGAAGTTACGGAGAATTGTATGTTGGACCTGGAGGCTGGTGGGGTGGTAGGTGAGCACAAGGGGAACCCTATCACGAGTGGGGTGGCGGGCAGATGGGGTGAGGACAGATGTGTGGGAAATGGGTGAGATGCGTTTGAGAGCAGAGTTGATGGTGGAAGAAGGGAAGCCCCTTTGTTTAAAAAAGGAAGACATCTCCTTCGTCCTGGAATGAAAAGCTTAATCCTGAGAGCAGATGCGGTGGAGACGGAGGAATTGTGAGAAGGGGATAGCCTTTTTGCAAGAGACAGTGGGAAGAGGAATAGACCAGGTAGCTCTGAGAGTCTGTAGGCTTATAGTAGATATCAGTAGATAGGCTGTCTCCAGAGATGGAGACAGAAAGATCAAGAAAGGGGAAGGAGGTGTTGGAAATGGACCAGGTAAATTAGAGGGCAGGATGAAAGTTGGAGGCAAAGTTAATGAAGTCAACGAGCTCAGCACGCGTGCAATAGGCAGCGCCAATGCAGTCATCGATGTAGCGAAGGAAAAGAGGGGGACAGATACCCGTATAGGCTTGGAACATGGACTGTTCCACAAAGCCAACAAAAAGGTAGGCATAACTGGGACCCATGTGGGTGCCCACGGCTACACTCTTGGTTTGGAGGAAGTGGGAGGAGCCAAAGGAGAAATTATTGACAGTAAGAACTAATTCTGCTAGACGGAAGAAAGTGATGGTAGAGGGGAATTGGTTGGGTCTGGAATCCAGAAAGAAGCGAAGAGCTTTGAGACCTTCCGGGTGGGGGTTGGACCTCCAGGTCCAATGCATAATTCTCCGTAACTTCCACCAACTCCAACGGGATCCCACTACGAAGCACATCTTTTCCCTCCCCCCCCCCCTTTCTGCTTTCTGCAGGGATCGCTACCTATGCAACTCCCTTGTCCACTTGTTTCCCCCCCCCACCATCCCTTCCCACCGATCTCCCTCCTGGCACATATCCTTGTAAGCAGAACAAGTGCTACACCTGCCCTTACACTTCCTCCCTCACCACCATTCAGGGCCCCAGACAGTCCTTCCAGGTGAGGCGACATTTCACCTGTGAGTCGGCTGGTGTGGTATACTGCGTCCGGTGCTCCCCGTGTGGCCTTTTATATATTGGTGAGACCCGACGCAGACTGGGAGACCGTTTCGCTGAACTCCTATGCTCGGTCCGCCAGAAAAAGCAGGATCTCCCAGTGGCCAGACATTGTAATTCCACGTCCCATTCCCATTCTGATATGTCTATCCATGGCCTCCTCTATTGTCAAGATGAATCCAAACTCAGGTTGGAGGAACAACACCTTATATACTGGCTGGGTAGCCTCCAACCTGATGGCATGAACATTGACTTCTCTAACTTCCGTTAGTGCCCCTCCTCCCCTTCTTACCCCATCCCTGACATATTTAGTTGTTTGTTTTTTTTTCTCTCTCTGCCATTACTCTGCCTGTTCTCCATCTCCCTCTGGTGCTCCCCCCTCCCCCTTTCTTTCTCACAAGGCCTCCCGTCCCATGATCCTTCCCTTCTCCAGCTCTGTATCACTTTCGCCAATCACCTTTCCAGCTCTTAGCTTCATCCCACCCCCTCTGGTCTTCTCCTATCATTTCGCATTTCCCCCTCCCCCGACTACTGTCAAATCTCTTACTATCTTTCCTTTCAGTTAGTCCTGATGAAGGGTCTCGGCCTGAAACGTTGACAGTGCTTCTCCTTATAGATGCTGCCTGGCCTGCTGTGTCCCACCAGCATTTTGTGTGTGTTGTTAGAACATACAAGGTAAATGGTAGGACACTGAGGAGTGCAGTAGAACAGAGGGATCTGGGAGTACAGGTATATAATTCCCTAAAAGTGGCTTCACAGGTAGATAGGGTTGTAAAGAAAGCTTTTGGTACTTTGGCCTTTATAAATCAAAGTATTGAGTATAAGAGTTGGAATGTAATGGTGAGGTTGTATAAGACATTGGTAAGGCCGAATTTGCAGTATTGTGTGCAGTTTTGGTCACCTAATTACAGGAAGGATACTAATAAGGTTGAAAGAATGCAAAGAAGGTTTACAAGGAAGTTGCCGGGACTTGAGATGAGTTACAGAGAAAGGTTGAGTAGGTTAGGACTTTATTCCCTAGAGCGTAGGAGAATGAGGGGTGATTTGATAGGGGTGTATAAAATTATGATGGGTATAGATAGAGTGAATGCAAGCAGGCTTTTTCCACTGAGGCCAGGGGAGAAAAAAGCCAGAGGTCATGGGTTAAGGGTGAAGGGGAAAGTTTAAAGGGAATATTAGTGGGGGCTTCTTCACGCAGAGAGTGGTCGGAGTGTGGAATGAACTGCCAGATGAAGTGGTAAATGCGGGCTCACATTTAATATTTAAGTAAAACTTGGACAGGTACATGGATGAGAGGTGTATGGAGGGATATGGGCCAGATGCAGGTCAGTGGGACTAGGCAGAAAAATGGTTTGGCACAGCCAAGAAGGGCCAAAAGGCCTCTTTCTGTGCTGTAATGTTCTATGGTTCTAATCAGGTTTCATATCAGCGGCATATGTTGTGAAATTTGTTAATTTTACAGCAGCAGTACAATGCAACTCATGATAAATAAATATATAGAGAAAAAAAGAATTACAGCAAAGATATATATATGTCTATTAAGTAGTTAAATTTAATAAGCATTGCAAAAAATAGAAATTAAAAAAGTAATGTTTATAGATTTAATGTCCATTCAGAAATCAGATAGCAGAAGAGAAGAAGCTGTTCCTGAATCACTGAGTGTGTGCCTTCAGGCTTCTGTACCTCCCACCTGACAGTAGCAATGAGAAAAGGGCACATCCTGGGTGGTGGGGATCCTTAATAATGGATGCTTCCTTTCTGAGGCACTGCTCCTTGGGGCTAGTACCCATGATGAAGCTGACCAATTTTACAAGCTTCTGCAACTTCCTTCAGTCTTGTGCAGTAGCCCTCCTCCACCACCACCCCCATACCAGATGCTGATGCAGCCAGTCAGAATGCTCTCCATGGTACAGTTGTAGAAGTTTTCGAGTGTTTTATTTGACAATAATAAACCAATTTATCAATTTATCCCTCCAACGTCATGGTTGAAGGGCCTATTCCAGTACTGTACTGTTCTGTCATTTCCAGCAGCTGATTACAATCTCCCTTCTGCCTCTAATGACCAGGCCTGACCCTCCATGCCCTAATCCCACCTGAATGTGCCTTGACGTGTGCTGCCACTGTCCTTCTTCACCCATAATATGGATTGGACAGAGAGAAAGCCTTTTCCTTTCCCTTTCAACCTTAAATATTGAAGTCCTTTTCATTCCCTTTATCATCATTTCAGTCACCTCAGTGATGAATTTGGGAATAAAAGGGATTTAAAGTATTTAAGTTTAAGGCCTGTTCCATAGGGCACAATGCCCAGGGCCTTGCAGGATGGTAAATGCTGCAATGGGATGTCTTTGATTACAATAATCGCTGGTTCCCAAATACAGCGACAGTTTAGCACACCTTTCCCTGAACTATTCAGGTACTGAGCCAAAGATTTAACCGCTGTGGGAGATCACAAAGTTAGATACAGGCAAAATTATGGAACCATTTAAAAAATAAAAATAAGTATTTAAATTTTAATTTAGGAAAATAGAGAAATTTATTTTAATGAAGATGCATTTAATGGGACTTGATGTAGGATTGGACATGGGCAAGAGAATTTTTAGACAAAATAGTGTTTATGGAGGCAAATGCAATCTAATAAATAAATGTGTGAGTAATGCAGCCGAAATGGATAAAAACCAATGGGAATTTTGACTTAATGGAAAGATAGTGCTTCTATAAATAATTTCTTAACATGTGAAGGCAGAGAGTTAATCCTTTGGAAAAAGAAATGACGTCTTAGGTTACAGAAACATAAGAGATTCTGCAGATGCTGGAAATTCACAGCAACACATAAAAATGCTGGGGGATCTCAGCAGGTCGATCAGTATCCATTGAAAGGAATAGACAGTTGTTGTTTTGGGCCAAGACCCTTTATCAGGACTGGAAAGGAAGGGGACAGAAGGCAGAAGAAGGTGAAGGAGAACTGGCTGGAAGGTGATTGGTGAAGGCATAGAAACACAGAAAACCTACAGCACAATACAGGCCCTTCAGTTCACAAAGCTGAGCCCAACATGTCCTTACTTTAGAACTACCTAGGCTTACCTATAGCCCTCTATTTTTCTAAGATCCATGTACCTATCCAGGAGTCCCTTAAAAGACCCTATCACTTCCACCTCCACCACCACTGCCGGCAGCCCATTCCACGCACTCACCACTCTCTGCATAAAAAAAACTTACCCCTGACATCTCCTCTGTACTTACTTCCAAGAGGGCTGATGGGAAGTGTGTGGTGGGTGGGGGAGAGGGGATGAAGTAAGAAACTGGGATGTGATAGGTGGAGAGGTAAAGGGATGAAGAAGAAAGAATTTGATAGGAGAGACGAGTGGACCATAGGAGAAAGGGAAAGAAGAGAGATAACAGAGAGGTGATGGGCAGGTAGGAGAAGGGAAGGTGTAAGAGGAGAGCCAGAATGGGAAATGGAAAAAGAGGTGGGGGGGGGGGGAAGAAATTACACAAAGTTAGTGAAATTGACAATCATGCTGTCAGGTTGGAGGCTACCCAGGTGGAATATGAGGTGTTGCTCCACCAACCTGAGAGTGCTGGGACCGATGTGTCAGATGTGTTGCTTATATGACACAAGTTAGGGTTTAGAATACAAGAGTGAAGATTCAATAAAACATTTGTATAAGTCCTTGGTCTAATCACATTACAGTGTTGTGAGGAGCTTTGGACTAAAACTGTATACCCCAGTTTTATCAAATGAAACTAGAAGCAGAGATTCAAGAAGAAGTATTGCTTCCAAATCAGATTTGTTAGACTTCTACGATTTTGGGATATTTGAATATGGAAACAATATTTCCCTTGTTTAAGTTCCCAGTAATGAAGATACTTTACTTTTCTTTAGAACTGGGAGGGGAGTTTACAATAAAATTCTCAATAGATTTTTTAAGCCATCAATGCTTTCTAAAGGAGAAACCATATAATTTTTCATGAGAATTTTGAAGAAAATTGGTTCAGCTCTACAGAGAAAGATGGGGCGGTTTAATAAAGAGCAGCGATACAAGGCCTAGTTTCTCTGTAACCTTACTTTGAAGAGCGTTGATGAAGAGATTTGAAGTTGGCAATGGGGATATGTGCTATGTGTTGAGTTGACTGAAGAACCCCAGGATTCAGCCATGGTAAATTTAATCAGAAGCAAGTAGGAGAGATCCCACAGTAAGTGAAATGCAACCTTCAAAGTCTCAAATGTAAGATTATACAGCAACATTTATTCTGGGAGGACCTTGATGATCAATAACATAAAAGATCTTAAGATGCTGAAGTCTTGAGCAATGCACACAAAATGCTGGAGGAACTCAACAAATCAGGCAGCATCCATGTAGGGGAATAATCAGTAGGTGTTTCATGCTTAGTTCTTTCACCAGGACCTGTATTTTGTGTGTGTTACTGAAAATGTAATCGTTTTTAAATGTGTTCATCGGTTGTGCCTACTGACACAACTGATTGACAGATGATGCATTAGCTACTGCTCTACACACTGTCCTTACACATCTGGAGAAGAGAGGTGCTTATGTGAGAATGCTGTTCTTGGACTACAATTCAGTATTCAACACCATCGTTCCATCCAGGCTCGACAGGAAGCTCAGATACCTTGGCCTTGACCCTGCCTTGTGAAGCTGGATCCTGGACTCCCTGTCAGATCACCAGCAGGTGGTAAGAGTGGGCTCCCTCACCTCCAACCCTCTGACTCTCAATACAGGAGCCCCTCAGGGCTGCGTGCTGTGTCCCTTCCTTTACTCCCTGTATACCCATGACTGTGTCTCCACCCACAGCTCCAATCTGCCAACGACACTACATTGACTGGCTTTATCTCAAACAATAATGAGGTGGCCTACAGGGAAGAAGTCATCTCTCTGACACAGTGGTGTCAAGAAAACAACCTCGCCCTCAATGTCACAAAAACAAAGGAGCTGGTTGTGGATTGCAGGAGGAGTGGAGACAGGCTAACAACAATGGATCTGGGGTTGAGATGGTAAACGACTTTAAGTTCCTCAGCATCCACATCACTGAGGGCCTTACGTGGTCTGTACACAGCAGCTGTGTGGTGAAAAAGGCACAACAACGCCTCTTTCACCTCAGGCGGTTGAGGAAGTTTGGTATGGGCCTCCAAATCCTAAGAACTTTCTACAGGGGCACAATTGAGAGCATCCTGACTGGCTGCATCACTGCCTGGTATGGGAACTGTACCTCCCTTAATTGCAGGACTCTGCAGAGAGTGGTGTGGACAGCCCAGTGCATCTGTAGTTGTGAACTTCCCATGATTCAGAACATTTACAAGGACAGGTGTGGGGACCAAGCCATCCCAACTACAATCTATTCCAGGTGCTACCATCCGGGAAACGGTACCGAAGCATAAAAGCCAGGACCAACAGGCTCCAGACTGATGAACTCATGCTGATTTGAGTGTACTCTATATTACATTGACTGTTCTATTTATTATAAATTAGTATGATTGCACATGGCACTTTTAGATGGAGATGTAACGTAAAGATTTTTACTCCTCATGTATGAAAAGGATGTAAGAAATAAAATCAATTCAATTGAATTCAAGTCAGAAATACTTAAAGGGTTATAAGTTCTGAAGTTCATTTCTAGTTTGAACTTGATGGCAAGCTGTTACATGGGATAGTTTATATTTAGTATGTCCTTGGGCATAGGATATTGTAGTTATCATCCAGAATGGTCCTTTTTAGCGGAGACTTTAGCATACTGATGTTCAATGGGAAATATTTTAACTGATCCACAACTTAGATGTTGGAGAGGCAGGCAGACAGCACAAAACCATTTGCAGGATTAAACACAGAGGTATAGGCAGAATTACATGACATCAGCATATGTAAAGAAGATGACCTTGTGGATAGGTGTCATACTGAAAGGGACAGGATGGAGAGAGCTCCTGTGGTTGCTGAAACGGTGGCAAGGGAAGAATTGTTAGTGATGTGCTGTCTGCATTCAGATTGGTAAGGATGGAAACATATTGAGGGAATCCACTGAATTAGATATTTGAAGAAAGATGATAAAGCCACATCTAACCTTATTCAGTATTTTAAAGGAATTTAATAGGGATTGCATACCCTTTATAGCCTGAAAGGAAGGGGCCCTTAGAATGCCTTTATTGATTGTGGCTGTTTAGATACACATGGGAGGTTGGATGCCAGACTGAAGTGATCCCAATAAAAATTTCAGGAAAAGAAGAACTTGGAGCTGGGAAGCAAAAACACAATTGAGGAACCTTGGGAAAATTGGGAAATTAGAGTTGTAACAGGAACTGAAAAGGATAATTGAACCGTTGACTTTTTGTGGGGAGGTGATAGTGAGGATTTGGAAATGGAAAGACTTTGAGGCAGCGGTGCTGTATCAGGATGACAAAAGACTACTCAATCTACTCGAACCCATCAAAACGCTCAACGTGGTCACTGAATTAGGAATGGCATCTGAGAAAGTGACTCCTTTATGTCCTTGCCCAGAGAGCTGTGAAATCCGGAGGAAGGGGGGAAATAACACCCATTGGTGATGCACCCAGCTAAGCTCCTGGAAAAAAGGAACAAGAAGTTCCTTTTATCTTCCATAAAGTGTGTTACTGCTGTGTGTTTCTTATGCTTCAGTGACTGTAAGAAGCACACAAGACTTCATGGGCTTCCTCATTCAAGCTCGGCGAGTGGCTGATGACCAAGTGGCCGGTATATTCATTCACATTTCTCCTGGGTCCAAACTGCTGAAGTGTTTTGAGGATGGAGATACAGTGACCCACTCGGACAAGTCACTGAAGAGAAACCTCTCCTTTGTCTGGAAAGCACCAGACCAACTCACTGGAGACATCAAGTTTTTGTAATTATATTTTTAATATACTCGTAGAAAAATGTAAAAAATATTAAAAGTATGCAAGGAAATTAGTAAAAGTGAAGAATAGTTGCAATGTTGTTGATGTGTGTTCAACAAAAAAACTCAGTTCTTCCATCCATCAGAATCTCTCTGAGGAATTTCTGAAACAGTGTTGGATCAGACTGGTTAAGTCCAGGCCTTAAATTCAAGTGACCTTAAATTTTGTCAGGCATTAGTCAGTAAATTTTACTTCCAGGTTGAATGAAAGGGGATGAAAAAAGGAACAAAGGAACTGTTGACAACATTAACATTGTTCTAAAATAATCAGAAAATGCAGGAAATACCTAATGGCGAGATATTATCTACACAGCTAAATTGTTTGTCAATGACCTTCCATCAAAAAAATATTGCTATTCAAAGGTTCAAATTTAATGCCAGAGATAAGTATGCAATAGACATCCTGAAATGCTTTTTCTTCACAAACATCCACGAAAATAGAGAAGTGCCCCAAAGAATGAACAACAGTTAAATGTGAGAACTCCAAAGTTGTCCCCAGCTCCCCTCCCCCCACCAGCAAAAATAATCACATATCAGTACCGTCACCGAGCCCAAGCGTGTGCTAAGCAATAGCAAAGACGCAGAGCAAAGTACCCCAAAGGCTTCGCATTTCATCCAAAATTAGACAAACCACTGGTTCGCTCTCTCCCTGGCAAGGGAGAGGGAGGTGACCCCCATTTTAACAGCAAGCAGGAGAGATAATGACAACCCACTGGTTTATGATGTTAAATGTCCGTTTTGACCCTTTTTTCGAGCTCTCTGTCCAAAGATCACAAAGACTTCGGGTCTTTGGGCCCACAGCGGAAGATTTTCTGACCTCCCCGATGACACACAAATCTCTGGCCGTGACCCTGACCCTCGATCCGCCCGTCTCCAGAGCCCCCGAGTTCTTAGGCTTCCAAACACGATTGAAACTCTCAGGCCAAACCCTTGGCATGTCGAATAGTGGCCAGTTGTGGAACCCTGAGAACGGGTTCCATTCCCACAAAGAACTGAAGCCTGCATATAACTCCAGTCCAAGGTCTTCAAAAGGGAAAAATAAAGGTATTAAATGTAGAAATAGAGCAGTTTCCAAAGATGCCAGCAAAGGAGTAGCCGTTAGGCACCATCATTCCTCCTAAGCTCCTATTCCACTGCGATATTAGAATCATAGAGAAGTACAGCACAGAAACGGGCTTTTTGGCCCATCTAGTCCATGCTGAGACTATTTAACTGCCTATTCTCATCGACCTGCACCAGGACCATAGCCCTTCATGTACCTGTCCAAATTTCTCTAAAACATTGAAATCAAGCTCACATGGACCACTTATGCTGGCAGCTCATTCCACACTCTCACCTCCCCTCATGTTCACTGTAAGCATCTCACCTTTCACCCTTAACCCATGACTTTTGGTTGTAGTCCCACCCAACCTCAGTGGAAAAAGCCTGTTTGCATTTACCCTTCTAAACCCCTCATAATTTTGTATATCTCTATCAAATCCCCTCTCAATCATTGACATTCTAAAGAATACAGTCCTAACCTATTCAATCTGTCCTTATAACTCAGCTCCTCCAGACCTGCAACATCCTTGTAAATTTTCTCTGTACTCTTTCAACCTTGTTTCCATCTCTCCAGTATGTAGGTGACCAAAACGGCACACAACACTCCAAATTAGGCCTCACCAACATCTTATACAACTTCAAAATAACATCCCAAATATTAGAGTCATAACATATTGTTCCTTACATGCTTCTCCTGCCTTTCAAAGGAATTTGTATGTATGTTGGGAGTAGGGATGAGGAGGATGAGGGAGAATATGGGGATAAATTGAAATGTTTATTTTGACTCCAACAAAATGGATCAGAATGACATTGCATCTTACCTTCTCTTTTGCTTCTCCTTCCTTTCTATCCCTTTACTGCATTTTAAAAGTTGTTTAAACTCTAATACTTTATAAGTTTAGATGAAGGTCCTTTGACTCTTAACCCCTTTTCCCTTCTGATCTCTGATCTGTTGTTTCCAGAATTTTCTATTTTTATTTTATAGTTGGAGTTAATCTGTGCCTTATTGCATCTAACCTACAGTGTTTCAGCCGTCCAGTCATACTTCATATACTGGAGCAGAATCGAGTCTGCTCTTATTTCTGACCAAAAGCATAATGATTCTATGTTGACCAAAAATGAGGAATTAATGGAAACACTCCAGACATCAGTATATAACAATGCAACTGTAAGAAATGCTCCTTTTACTGAAGGTACAACGTATTTCATTCTTATCATTGTAATAATTATTTAGAATTATATTGATGTTGTTTTAATCTGGCACCAAATCCTGAGGCCATTTAGATAACAAAGTTAAAACATTTTGTCGCCAATTCTTCCATTAGTAACTGTAACCAGAGAGTAAAATTCTGTTAACAGTAAGCAAACACTTCCTCTGGAATTAATAAACACATTTGGGTGGCTTTGAAACACAGACGCCTCCAGTGCAACTTTCTTGAAGGGCCATTCAGTACTGAGAGGAAAAAAAGACCTTTTAGTAATTATTTTTAGGAGAGATATTCCCTCTACTTTATCATAGATAAATAATAACTCTTTTTACCAAAGCCTCACTATCTATGGGATGTGTCTGATATGATGCATGATGGAGCTGTGCCCTTAGTAATCCAGTCATTTGTTTGGGGGAGGATACAAGAGAAATCAAGTGAAAGGCTGAAAATCTGTGAGGACATTAAGGTCTTGTTTTTCTATTTCGAATGGTTGAATTCCAGCTCATCCAGTTCAGGTCAGAAGGTTTTCTAAAGCACCATTTCACTCTGCCTGTCTTTATGATCGGTTGGTTTTGTAATAGGCATAGACATGAATGATAGAACCTCAAAGTACACATTAGCATCTCACTGCAGAACACTTTATTCGCTATCATAACTGCATACTCCACTATGATGTATTTGCCAATGTCAGTCATATGTAACATTCATTTATCAAAGTTTTCAGTTCCAGGAACTTGAAAACCTATCAATAACAAGGAATCATTTGCTAGAAATTGAAGTACATAAGGTTGTCTTTTTCAGGATTATGCAATTCAAAATCAATACTTTACCCTTCTACATTTATAAAGTGAGTTCATAAGACACTGCATGGCCTTTTCAGAGAGGAAGTTCATTTCAAAGGTATCTTTATCAAATTTGTGCTGAGGGCAGGATGTGATGATATGGTCCATTGCTTGATTTTGGACATCCTGTAATTCACAAGCTGGGAATCGATGTTCCAAGTGTTAGGTGGTACATCGCCCATGTGTCATTTGGATTCTGTTTCGAACCACCCATCCCATTCAAGATGGGTCACACCCAGGAAACCTAGTTGTAGGGTTATTGCTATCTTCCTTACTTTGACTAATCTGTTCAGTCCAAGTTTTATTTGTCGTGGCTGTTAAAATTAATGATATTGTAGAAGTAGCAATTATGCACAACATTGGAGCTTCAGGGAAATTTAGGTGGCTAAGTAGTAACTGAATTGGAATTAAATGAATTTATTATCGTCAGCTGTAGTGAGATACAGTGAAAAGCTTGTCATAGAGATTAAACTTTAACATAGCAGTAAAGAGGTAGTACAAGGTAAAACAATCGCAGAATTCCAAATAAAGTGCAACAGCTACAGAGAAAATGCAGTGAAGGTAAACAGTAAGTACAAGGTCATAAAAATGTGGATTGTGAGGTCAAGTGTCCATCTTACCATTCTAGGAAACTGTTCAATAGTATAATAACAGCAGCATAGAAGATACCCATGAGCCTGGTGGTACATGTTTTCGGGCTTTTTTATCTTTGCGTTTTGTGAGGGGTTGGTAGGGTCTTTGAGTATGCTAGCTGCTTTACCGGGGAATGAGAAGCCTATGGAAAGGACGCTGATTTCTATGATGTGCTTGGCTGCGGCTATCCCCTGCAGTTTCTTCTAGTCATGTGCAGAGCCACACCAAGCCATTATGCATCTCTAGCTATGATGGGACATCAATAAAGATTGGTAAGGGTAAAGAGGAACATGCCAAATTTCTTCAGATTCCTGTAGAAGTAGAGGCGTTGGTGAGCTTTCTTGGCTGCAAGTTCATAATAACTTGCAAATAAGGTGCAGATTAATAATAAATTGCATAATCTTGCTATGCGTCACAGCATCCCAAGAGTGGTGGATCATGGAAGAGGGGTGATTTTTTAAGGATCTGGTAAATGATCAGAGTTCGTGGACAACAGCATCAGAGTAGAGGTCCATCCTAGGTAGTCCCCGTGAATGAGCAAAATATGCTAATCCATCTTATACTCTTGGCTACTGTCTTCCTCAAGGTGTCCACAATAAGTAATCTGTGAAGGGTCATTCCAAATTACGAAGTGCATTTTCTCTCCACAGAGGTTACATTGGTTTTTGTGGATGCTGGGTGGTTAGTAAAAGTAAAATGGTGACTGTGGATTTTGCCAAGTTTGGTTGCAGCCTCCAATCTGGAAGTATTCTGAAATCTACTGTCAGTGTGTTCTCCGGGTCCCTTAAGCTGTTTGGCCTATTGAGATTAGTTACAACCTTTCTCTACATCTTGTTCTGAGTTCTCTGACAGTGATACTTACAGCTGGTCACTGGAAGACACTGGACATTAGACAATTTATTTCTCTTCCTGCACAGTTGGGAGCCCTAGGTCTCTTTTTAGAAATCCCAATACCATTTCTTCTAAGATTAAAAGCAGACATTTGATGCAGACATTTGAAGGCCAAGTCATTATATATATTTAAGGCAGTGGCTGATAGATTCTTGATTGATTCAGGGCATGAAGGGATACGGAGAATAGGCTGGAGACTGGACATGAAAGGACAACTGGATCATGCATGATGAAATGGCGGAGAAGATTCAATGGACAATTTGGCCTAATTTTGCTCCTATATCTTATGGTCTTATGATACTGTGTTGGCTCAATTATACAGAACATAGAACAATACAGCACAGTAACAGGCCATTCGACTCACAATATTGTGCCAAACTAGTTAAAAATTAAATCAAAAATATTCAAACACTAATCCCTCCTTGCCCATATCCCTCCATCTTCCTTACATCCATGTGCCTATCCAAACATCTCTTAAAAGCCTCTAATGTATTTGTCTCTACCACCACACCAGGCAGTGCATTCCAGGCATCCACCACTCTCCGAGTGAAATACTTACCCCTCACATCCCCTCCTCACATTCCATGCATGCCCTCTAATATTAGATGTTTCAACCTTGGGTAACAGATGCTCTCTGTCCACTCTATTTATGCCTCTCATAATCTTGTAAACCTCTATCAGATCTCCCCCTCAGCCTCTGGTACTCCAGTTTATCCACTGTTTCGTGATAACACATTCCCTCTAAACCAGGCACCATCCTGTTAAATCTCTTCTACACTCTCTCCAAAGCCTCAACATCCTTCCTGTAGCGGGGTGACCAGAACTGTACACAACACTCCAGATGTGGCCTAACCAGAGTTTTAAAAACTTGCAACACAGCCTGCTGATTTTTGAACTCAGTACTTCAACTAATAAAAGTAAGGATTCCATAAGCCCTCTTCACCACCTCATTGACCTGTGTAGCCATTTTCAAGGAGCTATAAACTTGGATCCCAAGATCTCTCTGCTCATCAACACTGTTAAGGATCTTGCATTTGCTCTACTGAGTTGCAACACCTCACATTTATCTGGGATAAGTTCCATTTGCCATTTCTCTGCCCATATCTGCAACTGATCTAAGTCATGTTGTACTCTTTGCCAGTCTTCTACACTACCCACAACTCCACCAATCTAGATATCATCCGCAAATTTACTAACCCACCCATCTATATTTTCATCCAGGTCATTGATACACAGCACAAACAGCAGAGGTCCCAGCGCAGGTCCCTGCAGAACACCACTAATCACAGACCAGCAGCAAAACAAGTCCATTCAACCACTACCCTCTGTCTTCTGTGCGCAAGTCAGTCTTGAATCCAAGCAGCCAAATCGCCGCAGGCTCCATGCATCCTAATCTGGATTAGCTTCCCAAGAGGGACTTTGTCAAACTCCTTACTAAAATCCATGTAGACAATATCCTCTGTTCTACCTTCATCAATCTCTCTCATCAGCTTGTCATACAACTCAATCAAGTTGGTAAGGCACGACCTGCCACTTACCCAAAGCCATGCTGGCTCTTCCAAATTGGGCCATGAGTTTTCAAATACTCATGTATCCTATCCCTAAGCATTTTCTCACAACTGACATGAGAGTCACTGATCTATCATTCCTAGGATTTTCCCTTGTTTCCTTCTTAAATAGAGGTACAACAGTAGCCAGTCGCCAGTCCTCCAGGACCTTTCCTATGGACAGAGAGGACACGAAGGGCCCAGCTATCTTGTCTCTTTCCTCCTTCAATAACCTGGGGATAAATCCCTTCAGGCCCTGGGGATTCATCCACTTTAATACTCATTAGGTTTTCCTAATTCCCTTCTTTAGTTCTTTTCTGGCTTTATAATCCTTGTGTGCTCCGTTTGATCTTAACTTCCAAAACATTACATACTTTTTCTTTTTCTTCTTAACTAAATTCATCACCTCTCTGGACATCCAAGGTTCTCTTATCTTTCTATTCCTGTTCTTCCTTCTAACAGGAGCATACCTTTCCTGTACTGTGTATTTGATCTCTAAACATCCACTACATGTCTGATGTGGACTAGTCAGAGAAAAGGTGTTCCCAATTAACACTTTTTAGTTCCTGCCTAATGACCTCATAATTTGCCTTACTCTAATTTAAAACTTTCCCACAAGGACCATACCTATTCTGAAAGTTAAGGAGTTGTGATCTCTTTTTCCTAACTGTTCACCCACTGAAATGTCAGTCACCTGGCCAGGCTCATTACCAATACCAGGTCCAGTACAGACCCCTCTCCCATTGGACTGTCCACGTATTGAGTTATGAAACCTTCCTGGAACACTTAACAAATTCTGCTCCATCTACACCCCTTACACTAAAAAGGTTTCAGTGTATGTTAGGGAACTTGAAATCCCCCATGACAACAACACTATTATTTTTACACATACCCTTAATCTGATTACATATCTGTGTTCTTCAATGTGTCAGTGGCTATTGTGAGTTCTGTCATACAATCCCATCAGAGTGATTGCTTCCAGTGGGAAGAGCGTGTGCAGTGCAGTTTGTCCCAGTTCTTCCCAAATATATTTGACATAAAGTAGCATACTATTCTCCTAAATAAAACATACCTGTGATGGAAAGGCATGATGGACATATCTTTAAACTCCAAGATTTAAGTATTCAAATGTTCAACATGATACTGCATTAAATAATTAGAAGATTTGATTTTGTTGGCTCATGGAGTTTCAATACAAATATGAATAAATATGTTTTACTTTTTAGAATATATTTGAGACTTTGATTATCAATTTCTAATAAAATGTGTATTTCTATCTGGTAAATACATTATCCACCTTACCACCTCTGAAATTCACAGACTTCATTACTCCTCAAGTAGTCACTCAGGTGCAGCAGGACTTTTCACAGACTCTAATGATCACCAAGGAATGGTCCCTCAGATTGCAGTCTACATATGCGGAAAACTCTTTGTCCAAAGTGGATCAGGATGTTGCACCTGAGGAGTCCAGCTTGGTTCTGCGTGGAAGTTTGCAGCCATCCTTGAGCTCCATAAGCAGAGGGAAACTTACTGAACTCCTATCAACTGATAACAACTTCCTGTTGAAATCCTCAGAGCCTGAGGCCATGGAAAGGTAAATTCAATCTTGTCTTAGTACTTGCTTCAGTATGTTAAAAAAATTACATTAATGTATCAAGTCAAGTCAAGTTATTATCGTTTAACTCTGTACATGTATACAGTCAAATGAAACGTTTCTGTAGAACAGGGTGTTAAACAGTAGTACACATAATTTAGGAAAGTAAGAATAAAATCTACAGATGAATTTTGCATAAATAAACAAAGTAAAGTCATTAAATAAATATTTTAAGGTACAGAACAATTAACCAGTGACACTTTGAATGTGATGAGGCAGGGAGTTCAGAAGCCTAATGACCTGAGGAAAGAGGTAGGTTCCCATCCTGACCGTTCTCGTTTTTATGTCACAGTCTCCTGCCTGATGGTAGAAAGTCAAAAAGGATGCTGGATGGATGAGTGGGATCCTTAGTAATACCAAGGGCCCTGCAAATACAGTGCTCCTGATAGATGTCCCAGATGGATGGTAGGGAGACCCCTATGATCCTCTCAGCTGTTCTCAGCCCTTTGTAGAGACTTCCGGTCCAATGCTCGTCTGCTCCCATACCGGATGGAGATGCAGCTTGTCAGGATGGTCTCAATGGTGCTTCTGTAAAATTCCATTAAGATGGAATTGGGGAGGAGAGCCTCGCTTGCCTCAAGCTTCTTAGGAAGCAGAAAATGTTCTCAGAGGGTAACATCTTCAGGTAGAGTGGATGGTTCATTAATTTATATGTAGGCTCATGGATTCATGGACTGCATTTTCTCCTCCAAGAAATACACTCTTCTTCAAATTTTGTTTTTTTACGTACAAAATTGTTATTCAACTTCTGATTTTATATTGTTATCTAACTCGACGAGATATTAAACACTGACGTTGCTATCTAAACCCCATTCTGTGATTTCTGTTGATTAATGTCACTATGATCCTCTTGTGTAGTGTTTTAACTCAGAAGTGTGCCACACAGAATTTATTGTAGGAAGTTCGATTTGCCTGGCTCATTTCAATTATGTAGCTCTTTGCTTGGAATAGAGGCATCCGGCCTCTTCCTGTCATTTGGGTACACATACGTTTTTAAAAAAAGATCAATATGATTAAACATAGTAATTAAATAAGTTATTCAAGTAATGCAGGTCCTAATATATAAACTATTTCTGCTGTTCTCTTACTTGCAGGAGGCAAGACAGTTTTCAGCTCTCTAAATACCCTAGGCACAGGGGAAGAGTAAAACTGACTTACTGATTGAGGGGGGAGACGAAGCCTTAGAGTGGTGGTTAAAGATTTTCCAAGTCCAGGAGTATTAAAGAGCTCAACTTGCTGATATTAGCTTCCTACATAAACATTCAATGGGAAGAATTAATGGAACTAATCTTCAATATCATTAGCTTAGAATATTCAGCAGAGGACAGAGCAATGTACAGGCATTTAGAGTATTTGCTTGAGTATTTACACTGTGCATTTACATTGGATCTTTTGTGGAAACTTAAATCAAACTGGAAGCAAATTGTACTGAGGGGAAAAAAACTGCATTAAGGGATCTTTGTTGTGATTTCGCTCTGTAACTTAAAAGAACTAGGATGGATTCATAAAGAGAGATTACATGGTTTTGGACAATTTTACGCAATTGAAGATTCTTTTTGAATAACATATTTATTTACACATGTTACAAAAATTAATTGTTGTCTTATAATTTCATTTTATAGCAACCATATTTTGAATACTGAGAGTGACTTCAATCTTACTTCTCAGTCTTGCATCAGCTGCAGTAATAATGAACAAGTAAGTATTTATTTAACTTTGACATTGTAACAACTGCTATATTTTATAGATTACATATCTATTGATTTAATGTGCTCAACCCTGAGGAGTGCAATTCACCAGGACAAATAATTAAAGCAATTGCATTCAGCAACAACTCTGCTCAAAGACGAATAGATGAAATGTTTGAGAATGTGGTTAACACATTGTGCAATATACTTTGAACAACAAAATTTGCTCTGCAGTTGGATGTGTCAACTTTGCCAGGCAACAAATCTTTCCTTCTCGGCTTTGTTCATTTCATAAAAGATGAAATCTTGGTTCAAGAGCAAGGGGACTAGAAAGAGATACAAAGGGGGAGAAAATATTTTGGATTGTTGGGAAATATTTCAAAGATAAGGACATTCTGCTCATTAGCATTCTACTTGTGGAACAAACAGGGCACCAACAATGACAGGATGCCACCATGTGGTTATTACTTTTTTGAACAATTTTGTATCTAACATATTTACCATTCACAAAGTGTAATTCACAAAATACCTAAGTTAATGACTGCACAAATCATTAAATACTGTTATCACAGTATAAAATCCAATCCCGTGCTCTCAATTCTTGACTATTTTGAGATCTTTGTATTGAGAATGATGAAGAGTTTGAATGTTTGCTGTTGCACACAGAGGTCAGATAGCTCTCAAAAGGAAACCATGTGAGCCACTTTTATGTGCTTTTTGAAACTGTGATAAAATTCTTTGTAGATTTGGTTGTTTCATTCAGTCATCAACTCAAGAATATTAGGCATGACATTGTTTATTTGTCAGACTTATTTGCCCAGTTTAATGAAATCAGTCTTCATTTGCAAGGAAATGTGAATCTTATCAAAGTCAAATTAGATGTCTCCACATTTCTGTCCAAGTTAACCATATTTAAGTGCAACATTGGCTGTCGCCACATTTTCCAATTTCCAATTTGGAAGAGAAAGGAAAAACATCAGTAGATGATCTTCATTATCTGCACTGTGGAAAAAGGTCAGGATGTTCTTTATTGCCTTTGCAGCATCATACTTAGTGGAGTGCAGTTTTAGTGAAGTTGTCCAACTTTGTTCAAAGCAACGAATCAGACTGCAAATTATTGAATGTAGGTATCTCAGACTCATTCTGAGTGACGTTCAGCCTGATGTTGAGAAGCTGATGTCACTGCACCAAGCCTGTCCGTCTCATTGAAAGGTGAAAGAGCAATGATGTAGTTGATAGTTGGACCACTAATGTATGCTCTAAAATTGTTGATGAAAATTATTTTTACTGCAATTAATCAATTCCATTTGTAGCTTTAAAAAGATGAGAATAATTTTTGCAATTACTTGTCACTGCCTTGAACTTGCAGTTCCTATTTTCTCTCACTGTGCATTGTAAATCAACATTTTTTATAGTTTTATCTTATGGACGGAAAGGGAGAGGGGTCGCTGGGGATGTGGTCTGGGGTAGTAACCCAAAAGAATCTGGGAGCCACTGAGCTGGACTTTGCAAGAACACGTGATCCTAGATAATATACTTGGAAAGCCTCTCAAAAAGGTGTACACATAAGTATTTGGATAGTAAACAGTTACAATGATATTACTATTTAGAAATTATGTTATTTTTCAATGGTCTTTTTAAAAGATGAATATTAATAATTTTTGAACATGTTTTCTAAAACGTTTCATTTATTTCCATCTGTTTCTGTTATACTTTTATTAAAACGATGACTATACATAAATAAACAGGATTCATCCTTTTCCTTAAAATCCATAATTATTGTTAATAATTAATCAATGATAATCTCTGTTCAAAATAACCATGGCATGTGAGAGAAGTTTTTTTTAAAGATTATCGCCAATTTGGGCACACACTCCCAGAAAAGTTTGCCAGCCCTGCCTTAGAGCAGAGGAGACTGTGAGGTGGTAGTATTACATAATTATGGACGATGCAATCTATCTTTTCCCCAGGGATGGGGAATCAAGGGCACAGGTGTAAGGTGAGAGGGGAAAGATTTAATAGCAACTTTAGGGTCAAAACTTTTACATGAAGGGTGGTATATAGGTGGAATTAACTGCCAGAGAAAGTGGTTGAGGCAAGAACAATAAAAACTTAAAAGTAAGTCGGACAAGTATGTGGATTGGAAAGGTTTAGAAGGTTGTAGGTCAAATACTGAGGTGGGGTGGTCTTGCTTGGATGGGGCCTCTTGCTGACATGGAGAAGTTAACCTATTTCCATGATGTATAACTCCAGGACTCGATGCCTTGTGCATGGAAATAAACTTTGTGATGTAGCAAATGAGCTAGCCTTACCCTTGTAATATCTTAAAGGTCCAGATGTCTGAGATGGTGAAGAATATCGAATGTAGTGAGGGGTGGGTGGTGAGGGAGTCTTTCGAGGTGGGAAAGGGGTAGCGCAAGGTGATGTGAATGAGATGCAAGAAAGGGGGCTTAATGTAAGGGATGAGAAGGAGCTGCAGACAGCAGTAAAGGAAGGTAGTAATGAATGGGAGATTGGTAAGCAGCAGGCTGCCAACCCCAGCGATGTCAGGAGGGCACACTAGGGGTAAGTAAGCCATGTGCAGTGGCTGGGATCTGTGTGCAATCATAGAAAGGCTGACACATGCCCACAGCATCTTGAGTTCAGCTGGCATTCCTTACACAGAATTCCACCATCTGATTTCTGAATGATCTCAGTATTCTGACCCATTTTTGTATAATTTATTTACCTTTTTACATATTGTTATTGTAACATAGTATTATTTACATATCACACTATACTGCCTCCACTAAAAAACAGATTTCACAATGTATGTCAGTGATAATAAATCTGATTCTGATTCTCAACACTGTACAAAAGCCTTTTCCACAACCCGCCTGTCTGTGCACACTGTCCCATTCCATCCCATTCCAGCATCCGCAGATTTCCTCCTGTTTGCCATTCCATTCCTGCTGTGTTTTCTTCAACATCGCCGCTATGGAGTGTGTCAGCTCCAAGCAAGAAAGGATCTTCAGTACAGGTTCCAGGGCCAGGCATTACCAGCTCTAGGCATGCGTGAGACACATGGGTACTGAGAACTACCCTGTACAACAGCAGCCAGCTGCTCTCTCCACACACCCCCCATGCCCCCCAAAGAGAGTCGATGCTCAAGCCATAGCCATCAGGCTCCCAGTTCCACTCAGAGCTCTTCTTATTCTTTAGTAAGACACGGACCTTATTGGCATGCCCACAGTGGGAATACAACTCGCAGTACCAAGACATCAGTTCATTAACTTCACACACAAAATGTTGGTGGAACACAGCAGGCCAGGCAGCATCTATAGGGAGAAGCGCTGTCGACTTTTCAGGCCGAGACCCTTCGTCTGGACTAATGGAAAGGAAAGATAGTAAGAGACTTTCCTCTCGGTTAGTCCTGACGAAGGGTCTCGGCCCGAAACGTCAACAGTGCTTCTCCCTATAGATGCTGCCTAGCCTGCTGTGTTCCACCAGCATTTTGTGTGTGTTGTTGTTTGAATTTCCAGCATCTGCAGATTTCCTCATGTTTGCTGTTAAGTTCAATAACTTAACCATTATGCTACCAGATGGTGGGCTGCTTCATCTGAAAGCAGCTTAGGGGATGTCTGAATGTAACAAAGCTGAATTCCTGGAGCTGGTAGTCATGCCAGAGACAAGGATAAAGGGCACGATGCAAGCTAGAGAGGTGGAGCATAGAGGTTTCGCTGGCTGCTCACTGTGCAGAACCTACTCTCTCCTTGGCATTAACGGGGGGGGGGGGGGGCGGGTGCAAAGGAAAGAGCCATCAGAATCATCACAGGGACTCCAGACATCTGTGGATCAGGAAATGTGACCCGAGGACCAATGCTGCTGGGACACAGGCCAGGGGCTGATCAAGCCTGGCTGGGTCGGTGGGGCAAGAGTGTCCGAAACACTCACTGACTCAGTACATCCAAGGATATATCTCAGTATTGCAGGTCACATGCAGAGGCTGTGCCCCAGGGAAGTGCCGGCAAAAAGGAAAGTTTCCTCTGTTGCACTGATTCTGCACCCAGCCACCCTGCTTTCTGTGGATGTAAAATTTATTACTCCTTGTACCATTGTCTCCATTCTATTATGTGTTCTTGTTTCTGGTTTATTACTCAGTTACTGTTGTTACCTTTGTCACTGATGTTAAGTGATTTGGTGTAGGAATTTTCAACAATTGAACATTTAAAAAATAATTAAATATATACAGTACATTCGCAATTGTCAATCGACAGATGACGCAATAGCCACTGCTCTACATACCATCCTTAAGCATCTGGAGAAGAGGTTTGCTTATGTGAGAATGCTGTTCCTGGACTACAGTTAAGCATTCAACAACACAGTTCCATCCAGGCTCGACAGGAAGCTCAGAGACCTTGGCCCTGACCCTGCCTTGTGCAGCTGGATGCTGGACTTACTGTCAGATCACTAGTAGGTTGTAAGAGTGGGCTCCCTCACCTCTACCCCTCTGACTCTCAACACGGGAGCCCCTCAGAGCTGAGTCCCCTCCATTACTTCCTGTGTACCCATGACTGTATCACCACCCACAGCTCCAATCTGCTAATTAAATTTTCTGACAACACTACATTGACTGGCCTTATCTCAGCCAATAACAAGGTGGCCTACAGGAAAGAAGTCATTTCTCTGACACAGTAGTATCAAGAAAACAACCTTTCCCTCAATGTCACAAAAACAAAGGAGCTGGTTCTAGATTACAGGAGGAATGGAGGTTGACAACAATGGACCTGGGGTTGAGAGGGTGAACAGCTTCAAGTCCCTCGGCATCCACATCACCGAGGACCTCGCTTGGTCTGTACACACCAGCTGTGTGGTGAAAAAGGCACAACAGCACCTCTTTCACCTCAGATGAGGAAGTTTGGTATGGGCCTCCAAATCCCAAGAACTTTCTACAGGGGCACAACTGAGAGCATCCTGACTGGCTGTATCACTGCCTGGTATGGGAACTGTACCTCCCTTAATCGCAGAACTCTGCAGAGTGGTGCAAACATCCCAGTGCATCTGTAGTTGTGAACTTCCCATGATTCAGGACATTTACAAGGACAGGTGTGTAAAAAGGGCCCGAAGAATCATTGAGAACTCAAGTCATCCCAGTCACAATTTATTCCAGCTGCAACCATCCGGGAAGCAGTACCGCAGCATAAAAGCCAGGACCAACCGGTTCCAGGACAGCTTCTTCCACCAGGCATCAGAGTGATGAATTCACACTGATTTGAGTGTACTCTGTATTACATTGACTGTTCTATTTGTTATAAATGACTATGATTGCACATTGCACATTTAGATGGAGACATAACATAAAGATTTTTACTCCTTATGTATGTGAAGGATGTCAGAAATAAATTCAATTCAATTGTCTCTTATTGGCTCAACAACTGAATTGTTGGACTGAATAAATATTCTGTCGTTTTCGCTGTTAATTTTGCCTGCCACACCTTTTGTGATCTGTGATAGTTGTGGAGAGGAATGAATGATAAATTCTGACTTGGATAGGATTGTGTAGCTATAAATCACCAAAACCCAAACCAATGCAGGAACATTTAGACATAAATCCAGTGTTTTACTGGCAAATAGAGAACCTGTAGTGCAGAGAACAATATTCCAATGTTTTCAATTTTACTGAGGCTAACGTCAAATAGAACTTATGCTGTTGCTCTATTTTCACCACAAGGTGTTACATTGCAAGGAATTATTAATGACAGCTTCTTCGAGCACTTACTTTAACGATAATTTTAAGAGTTAATGTAAAATGTTGAATATATTGTTGGCTCTATTCCCTCTCATCTCCAGTTTTTAGAATTCATTTCTTAAGTGGGAGAAGGATTAAGGTATATAATTAATGTACGATTATGCAATATCAAATCTGCAGAATTCCAGTTGCGATGACTTTATCATGAGTTTATCTTTTACTAATCAGGAGATAATACCAAGACAGCAATTTGTTTGGCTGCTGTGATTTTCAACTGTTTTGTTTTATTTTGAAGGTCACTGTATGGACCACTTCTACAGTTGTTAATTTAAGACCTTCTGATGCAACTTCTGGACAAGGTTATTCTACCTTCTTGTCTGCTAACTTCTCTACGGACAGAGAAACGCAATGGGTGTCTTCAGATATGAGAGATCACGCAAAACAAGCTGGAGCAGCAACAATTCTGGGCACAGGACCATACCCAGATATGGAGGATGTAAGACCAACAGGGACTATCAAGCAGCTGATGTCACAACGTGCATCAGCAAATTTCCTGCAGTCTTCAAAAAATTCAGGTTCCAAAGTTAATGTGGATAAAATAGCAAGAAACATGTCAGTCAGGGTGACACAGCATGAACAGAAAGATAATGGCCCAGGTATTGGAGATGATGGCTCTAAAGGTGCAGAGCTGGGCATCCCTCAACTCGGAATCCTGCTTGGCTGCTCTGCTGCTCTTGGCATGGCGCTAGCCATGGGGACACGCCATTTCCTCTCTCAGCACTGTCGGAAACGCACAGAAGTGTCCTTCCGAGATCCTAACGGTAGCATCATGGGAGTGGGAGACAGCGGTGAGCTGGTGCACGTCAGAAAGATACGTGAAAATAGCTTTGTGCTTGTTCAAGCTGAATACAATGTGATCAATCCACCAGTCACTGTTGGAAAGTAATTGCAGATTGAAATGTGCAAGATTTATATTATTGATTATACAATGCACCTTCATTATGATACACCCCTTTGTAACACTGACCTTCTTTAACTTCTCCATGAACAAAGGAGAAATATCTTCAATCTGTGGCTTCCACTTAGTAATTGCTCCCTTTTGACGTGCAGGTTGTGAAGGCACATTTCACAGGGCAGTGATGCAGCCAGTCAGGATGCTCTCATTGTGCCCCTGTAGAAGGTTCTTAGGATTTGGAGGCCCATAAAAAATTCCTCAACCTCCTGAGGTGAAAGAGGCGTTGTTGCCTTGGTTTATCTGTGCTGTGCTGCAATACCAGTATACATGAACCACAAAGAGGTGCGAGGTTTCCAGATTGATCTTAAACCACAATAGCAGCACTCTTAGTCAATTGTTAAACATAGAACATACAACAGTAAAGCACAGGAACAGGCCCTTTGCCCCACAGTGTTGTGTCAAACAAACTACAAGGTAAATCAAAAACCTCCAAACTCTAATCCTTCCTACCTACACCTATCCATATCCCTCCATCTTTATTATACCCATGTGCCTATTGAAACATCTCTTGAGAGCCTCTAATGTATGTGTCTCTACCACCATACCAGGCAGGGCATTCCAGGCATCCACCATACTCTTGAGTAAAAAACTTGCCCTTCACTACCCATTTGAACCTACCTTCCTCTCTCCCTCTGGTATTAGGCATTTCCACTCTGTGAAAAAGATACTCCCTGTCCAACTCTCCTTGGCTTCACTCATTAGAGTACTGTTAGACTGCATACAAAAAATCAAACAGTGAGACCACTCCTGACCAACACCATCCCCCTCCCCCCCCCCCAGCCCACACACACACACACACACACACACACACACACACACACACACACACACACTTTTAATGCAGTTCTAGTATAATTTCTTGCTCTATCAAGAGATAAAGTGGTATTTTCCAGCATGTAAGTTACAACAAATATGGTTTTTAAGTATATTGCATACATGTAGATTTTCAGACCATTTTGTGTCCATATGGAAAAATCACACCTCCTCATGCATGGCATGGATTGATTTTACCAGCATTAGTAAAAACTTCTCATCTTCAAGGCCCTAGAAGTTTTAGTAGTTTAATTTGTTTAAAACATGCAAAATATTTGCCCCCGGAAAGTGCATTTTAGTGAGGGTGGAAAGTAATGCTGAGCACACAGAGCACCTTGGCTTGTAATTAGAATTGCTTAAATTAGATAAGTTCTTGCTGTTATTAGTGTATTAAAATTTTTGTAAATGAACAGCCTCTTGTAAACAATTCCCTTGAGGAAGCTTTGTCATCTTTTGGAATAGATTACTGTCTGATCTTTGGTGGATATTTGTTACTAAATAGTATTATTTGATACAAACAACACATTCTATAAATTTTGCACATTGCTAGGATGTAGTAATTGATGCCACAATGATTAAAAATGCCTATTTGCAGTGAAATATATTTTAGAGTGATTACTTTTACCACAAAAAAATCATCTTCTGAAAATATGTTCTCTATTACACGCAATGTAATAGAGGTGTATTGTATGTGTGTGTGTGTGTGTGTGTGTGTGTGTGTGTGTGTGTGTGTGTGTGTGAGATAACTATTCATTCCTTTATAATAAAAGTAAACATTGGAGAAAGAAATCCCATTTTTAAGGACATTTTCCAAAATATTTCTTAATCATTCCTATAGTTAAGTAGGACAACATAATGGTGAGATTTATTATACTTATTTTGAGGATGTGATGAGAGTAGTCCCCAGTTTTACCATTGTTTGGCGCCAACATAGCATTGCACAATGCTTGGTAGAGTATTTTAATCTTACAGGCTTCATTTCTAATTTACCCAGAGATCTGTTTCATCCCATTGAATTTGCCTTGAGAAATGATTGATAACCTACTTACACTTTTGTAAAGGCATCTTTTCCCAGTTAGTCCAAAACTCATGATATTATAATTACTGTTGACTAAATATACCCTGTCTAATAACTGTTCCATTGGCCTAATCAAATCCCAAAAGCAATGTTCACATTGGGCCAGAAATATACTAATCAAGAAAATTCGCCTGAATACATTGAAAACGGGTGAATTTACTCCCCTCCTTTGACTGTCATTTATTGTTATCCTAGAAATGGAAGGTCACAAAAATTTTTTCTTCCCAACTTCACTCCTCCATGACTTTTACACAACTCCTCCTCCATGATCTCCATCAGAAGGGGTGCACCACAAGGCTCCCTACTCTACTCACTTTACACTTAAGACACTAAGCACAGCTCCAATGCCATATTTAAGTTTGCTGATGACACCACCGTCATGGGCCGAATCAAAGGAGGTGATGAATCCGCATATAGGAGGGAGATTGAAAATCTGGCTGAGTGGTGCCTCAACAACGACCTCTTAGTCAATGTCAGCAAGAACAAGGAGCAGATTGTCTTCAGAGGTGAGTGTCCATGAGTCAGTCCTCATCGGGGGTAAGAGATGGAGAGGGTCAGCAACTTTAAACTCTTTAGTGTTTTCATTTAAGAGGATATGTCCTGGGCCCAGCGTGTAAGTGCAAATATGAAGAAAGCATAGTAGCCCTTCTACTTTCTAAATAATTTGCAAAGATTCGGTATGGCTCTAAAACTCTGACAAATTTCTATAGTTATATGCTGGAGAATATATTGATGGCTGCATTACAGCCTGGTATTCAAACGCTAATGTTCTTGAACAGAAAAAGTAGTGAATATGGCCCGGTCCACCATGGGTAAAGCCCACCCCACCATTGAGCACATACACGGAGCATTGTCACAGGAAAGCAGCATCCATCATCAGCGACCCCCATCACGCAGGTCATGCCTTCTTCTCACTGCTGCCACCAGGAAGGTGGTACAGGAGTGCCAGGACTCACACCACCAGGTTCAAGAACAGCTATTACCCCCCAAGCATCAGGCTCTTGAGCCAGTGGTGATTACTTCGCTCAACTTCACTTGCTCCATCACTGAGTCCCACAACCCACGGACTTATTTTCAAGATTTCTTCAGCTCATGTTCTCAATATTTATTGCTTGTTTGTTTGTTTGTTTAATTTTTCTTTCTTTTTGTACTTGCACAGTTTGTTGTCTTTTGCACGCTGGTTGGCTGTCCTGTTGGTGTGGTCTTTCAATGATTCTATTATGGTTATTGAATTTATTGAATATGCCTGCAAGAAAATGAACCTCAAGGTTGTAAATGGTGACATATATGTACTTTGATAATAAATTCACTTTAACATCTCTGCAAATTCCCTGCTAATCCACACCTCAATAATCCTTCCTGATAGAATAATTCCAGTAATACATTACACTTCTATTGCTTGCACCAGGACAGCTGGAAAGGAAAATGAGGAAATGACAGACATGTGAAATAATGATTGTGTCAATGTTTACTGCTCAGAAACTTACAGCTTACATCATTCCAAGGAATCCAATAATGATTCAACAATGTGGACCCACCAAGATAAAGGAAACCAAAAAAATACTGTTGAAGAAAATGAGCACAGCAATGAATGGTAGGATGAATTTATCCTAGAATTTTATAGAAACATGGTGTGAATATTTCAGAGAACTTAACCAAAAAGTTCAAAAGATACGTTTTGGGAATCATCACTTCAGATTGGAAAACTTCTATCACTTCTATTTAAAAATAAAAAAAACAGAGAGAACTAGAAATAATATAGAGAGTCATCCTAACATTTGTTGATGAACTCATAAAAGGAGAGAGTAGCAAAATGCCTTGCAAGTTCTTATAAGGCTGCTCAGAGATAGCCAGCATGAATATGTGAAGATTAGTTAGACCATGGCTAATAAACCTGACTGAGCTTTTTTGAAGAAGTGATCATAGTAGTGACTAGAGAGCATCAATAGTAACTGTTACGTAGAGAAAGTGAAAGGTTTTGATTGGTATTCATGGTTCAATGAAATTGATTGACTACCTAATAAATTTTATTGACTTGGGGAAACTGACCATGAGTCAGAACACAAATGAGCAATGCAGAAGGAACAGGCAAGTTCTTTAGCTTGCAGGCGGTAACATGGTTTGCCAGAGCGAGGTTAAAAGTAACGTCGGACTGCCTTAGGGACTCCAGCTCCGGATTTGTCCTCAGGGTTTACTCCTGAAGCCTTTCCCATGAGTGGGTATTGTTATGAACCCCGTAACTGGGGCACTTACCAGCAAAGATAGAGAGGTCCGTTGAAGTCTGATGGTACTATTTTTAACAGTATTTATTAGTAAAAATACACAAAAATAATATCAATGCAAACATACAGATAATATACGTCGTCAATACTAAATCTAAAAGTGTGGGTATGGTAATAATCAATAAAAAGTAAGCTCTATCGTTGTCTAGGGGATAATGTATTGTCCGATGGAAATATAAAAGTCACTCAGTTCATTCAGGCTGCAGCCTTTGGTTGGAGAGAGAGAGAGATTTTTGAGAAACTTGCAGGCTTTTCCTTTATCCGATTTTGATCCGTATTCATCCTTTAGCGAGGCTGTTCCGTGGAAGACTTGTCAACCGGGCAAGGATGGACACACACACAAGTCCCCACCAGTCTCATACTTTTTCTCCTGGTGCGTCTGAAGGGGTTGTTCCCCAGACCCTCTTTTATCCTTACTCACGGAGTCTCAGATGTCAATCAGATTGGGATGATGCAATCCCTCAACCAGCCCACTCTGGTCATCCCCTGAGGGGCTTCACTGAATAGTACAGTACTCAAAACACAATTCTGTCTCCGAGAGACAATAGCCGTTATCAATGGTTCTGTCTTGCTGAGGCCAGGGCACATTCCAAACCCTGTGTATTCTGGATGTCTCTCTCTCATTTCCTGGGTCCCAGACCCGAATTAATAGCGATCTTGCGATTCTCACAAAGGAGAGGGTGACTTTGTACCCTTCAGCCCCTCAGAGCTGTGGTACATTCGTAACAGTATGACTGCAAGGCAGCGGAGGTTTGAAATCAGAGTTTTTCTTCTCTTAGAAGACTTAGATGGACTGCCTTCCCAGGCTTACAAGCTCCATCTACCTGAAGCACTAGTTTTAAGGTGCCAGGACCCGCCTTTGCCCCTCCTCCTGTCAGTAGAAACAGTTCCACCTGACTTACTGGCTAAGCCACACGAGAAGGCCAGGAGCTGGACTTGGATGTCAGAGGCTATTTGAGGCGCTTGCCGTGAGGAGCACTTTTAGGTAGTGGGAGCTTGTCCCCACCACCCCTCCTCAGCTTGACAACCTTGGAACTTCTAAATAGTGTAATCCATTTGCCACTTCTTTGCCCATTCTCCTAAACTGTCCAAGTACTTCTGCAGCCTCTCTGCTTCCTCAACACTTCCTGCTTCTCCACCTATCTTCATATTGTCTGGTAACTTAGCCTCAGAACCATCAATTCTGTCATCCAAATCATTAGTGTACAACACAAAAAGCATCAGTGCTAAATACTGACCCCTGCGGAACACCACTAGTCACTGACAGCCAATCAGAGAATGGCTCGCTTTATTCCCACTCTTTTAGTATCTCTCCTGTAATACAATGGACTCTTATCTTTTTATGCATCCTCATCTGTGGCATCTTGTCAAAGGCATTCTGAAAATATAAGTACACAACATCTATCATTCTCCTTTGCCTATCCTGCTTGTTATTTCCTCAAAGAATTCTAACAGGTTTGTTAGGCAAGATTTTCTTTTAAGGGAATCATATTGACTTTGGCCTGTTCTATCTTGTGCTTCCAAGTACTCTGAAACTACTTCTGTAACAATCGACTCTAACAACCTAAACACATTATACATAAGCAATATACAAATATTAATAGAAATAAATAGGCAAACTTATGGCAAATAAAATTTAACACAGACAAATGATGCAGTCATTGACTTTAAAATGGATAATTAACGTAACTTACACATGGTGAACAGCAAAATCTTAAATAGACTACACATATAAAATATCATGGACAGATTTTAAAAACCAATTAGAAAGACTACACACAAAATACGAGGAACTCAGAAGCTCAGGTTGCATCATCAAGACTCATGAAGCATCTTGGCCGAGTTGCTGAGTTCCTCCAGCATTTTGTGTATGTTGCTCTGGATTTTCAGCATTGGTAGAATCTCTTATGCTTATAATTAAAAAAGCTAACTGATTTTTTTTTTAAGATTAAGGACTGAAAAAAGGCAGAAATTGCCTTGCTAAACAAGAGCCCATGGAATTATGGGAAAGTTACATACGTGGATAGAGTGTTGGCTGATTGGCAGAAAACAGAGAGTGAGAATAAAGGGATTCCATTCTGGTTGGCTGCCGGTTATCAGTGGTGTTCCACAGGGGTCCGTGTTGGGGCCCCTTCTTCTTACGTTGTATATCAATGATTTGGATTTTGGAATAGATGGCTTTGTGGCTAAGTTTGCTGATGATACAAAGATAGGTGGAGGGGCCGGTAGTGCTGAGGAAACAGAGAGTCTGCAGAGAGACTTGGATAAATTGGGGGAATGGGCAAAGAAGTGGCAAATGAATTACAATGTCGGAAAGTGTATGGTCATGCACATTGGTAGAAGAAATAAATGGGCAGACTATTATTTAAATGGGGAGAGAATTCAAAGTTCTGAGATGCAACAGGACTTGGGGGTCCTTGTGCAGGATACCCTTAAGGTTAACCTCCAAGTTGAGTCGGTAGTGAAGAAGGCGAATGCAATGCGGGCACTAATTTCTAGAGGAATAGAGTATAGGAGCAGGGATGTGATGTTGAGGCTCTATAAGGCACTGGTAAGACCTCATTTGGAATACTGTGTGCAGTTTTGGGCTCCTTATTTAAGAAAGGATGTGCTGATATTGGAGCAGGTTCAGAGAAGATTCACTAGAATGATTCTGGGAATGCAAGGGTTAATATATGAGAAACGTTTGACTGCTCTTGGACTGTACTCCTTGGAGTTTTGAAGAATGAGGGGGGACCTCATAGAAACATTTTGAATGTTGAAAGGCATGGACAGAGTGGCTGTGGCAAAGTTGTTTCCCATGGTGGGGGTGTCTAGTACGAGGGGATATGACTTGAGGATTGCAGGGCACCCATTCAGAGCAGAGATATGGAAAAAAATTTTTAGCCAGAGGGTGGTGAATCTATGGAACTTGTTTCCATGGGTGGCAGTGGAGGCCAAGTCAGTGGGTGTATTTAAGGCAGAGATTGATAGGTATCTGAGTAGTCAGGGCATCAAAGGTTATGGTGAGAAGGCGAGAGAATGGGACTAAAGGGGAGATTGGATCAGCTCATAACGAAATGGCGGAGCAGACTCGATGGGCCAAATGGCTGACTTCTGCTCCTTTGTCTTATGGTCTTATAAAGCTCTGAATGGGACATCTGGGGTAGGATTTAAAAGTTCGAAGTTTGAAGTAAATTTATTATCAAAGGGGTTCATTTTCTTGCAGGCATTCACAGTGGAACAGAAAAATACAATGAAAATACACACAAAGAAAGACTTATAATCAACCAACTTTACCTCTGATGGACTGAGCTGAGTCCACCACATTTTGTAAGCTTTTCTGTTCATGGGCAGTGGTATTTCCACATCAGGCCATGATGCAAACAGTAAAGACACTCTCCACTGCGTTTCTATAGAAAATTCTCTAAGTTTTAGATGGCATGATGAAGCTTCAAAAACTAAGTCAGTAAAAGTGTTATTGTGTCTTCTTTGTGATGTGCTTGAACCAGGATAGGTCCTCTGATATGATAATGGCAAGAAATGTAAAGTTACCACCCCTTTCTACCTCTGATCCCCGAATGAAGAGTGGCTCATAGACATCCAGTTTCTTCCTCCTTCAGTCAATAATCAGCTCTTTGGTTTTTGCTGACATTGAGAGGTTGTTGTTGTGACACCATTCAACCTCCCTCCTATATGCCAATTCCTCACCACCTTTGATTTGCCCAATAACAGTGGTGTCATCAGCAAACTTAAATATGGTGTTGGAGATGAACTTAGCCACACAGTCGTAAGTGTAAAGTGAGTAGAGTAGGGGGCTAAAGACACAGCCTTGTGATGCTCCTGTGCTAATGATTGTGGAGATGTTGTTGCCAAACCATAGTGACTGGGGTACATAAGTGAGAAAATTGAGGATTCAGTTGCACAAGGGAGTATCCAGGCCTGGCTTTTGGAGCTTAGTGATTAGTTTCAAGGGGACAATAGTGTTGCATTTATTATTTTCAGTTCAAATACAGAGCAGAATAACACACCTAATTGAACTGTAATGATTTAACAAAAAAATTAGAACTGTAATCTCTGAAATTTGTGACTAATGATAATTTGATTAACATTTTCAATGTATTTAAAGTACTTGAGAGAGGAAATAGACTTTACTGACTGGGTGGGTGGGGGAGGAGGGTATAAACAAAAGAATTGAGCATGCCTTCAGAAATGAAATTAACAAAGACCTTTACACAGAGAGTGATAGGTTTGATGTTTTTTCTGCCAGTGGCAATTGATAGCAGGCCAATTGGCAATTTGAAATGTAACACACACTGAAGTTTATCAAAAATATCAAGGGATATGAGGCAGAGATGACAATGTGGAGTAGTGTCATAAATCAACCATGATTTCATTTAGTCTAAGTTCAAGTTTAATTGTCATTCAACCATACATGAACCCCTATGAATACAGCCAAAGAAAACAGCATTACTCCTGGGCCAAGGTGTAAAATACAGTACCAACAGTTATACACATATAGCATGCATAAGACAGCAGTAAAATACAGTCACACAAAAAAAATATAATCCAAGTTCCTGAGTCCATTAAAAGAATGTAGTAAGTTATAATTGAAGTTGAAATTGACATTTTGTAAACCTTTTATTTCTTTACAATTGCTTGGCATTAATCCTAGAGAAACTACTTGGTGTTGACCTGCTGAGTTCCTCCAGTATTTTGTGTGTGTTTCTTGGTGTTCTGATACCTTTGGTGATGAATTGCTTGAACAATGCTTGCCCTCCCTCATGATAACTGAAAGGGGGACATAGCTGCAAAGAGCTAAGGAAGATAGTAATATTTTTAGGATTGTTAAGAAAATTATTTGAATGTATCCTTTTAAGTATTCCAGCTATTTAAAAAAATTATAGAGTTCAAATAGTTTTAGGTTATGTAATTCAAATTCTTATTATTATTTATTCTTATTTTACAGAGCAGCACAGCATATCATAGAGCAGATACAGTACAGCATATGTGCACAGCCATCCCATGACAGGAAAACATATAAAACTAAGAAACCGAAAAAAACTTATAATTTAAGTTTAAATTAACATACAACCAGAATTGATCCCACATGTCTTGCACTTTTCCCTCACTGTTAATTCTTCCTAACATGTGTTCACATGATGAAATCGTAACCATTTCCTCAGTCCATTCCTTCACAGTGGGACATCTGGGTTTTTTCAGTTTTGCAATATAATTCTTGTAGCTGTGATGAGACCCACCTTTAAAATAGTAAATGTGTCATTGTTTACATTAGGTATCATTGTCCTATCACCCAGGAGACAAGGGCACAAGGGCAGTGTAGGACCCGACCAATTCCCCAACAAATCAAGAACTTTACACCAAAATTGGCGAACCATGTAACACTCCCAAATCATGCCAAAATATTTGCCCAGCAAACAAATCTGCAGATGCTGGAAATTCAAACAACAACACACACAAAATGCTGGTGGAACACAGCAGGCCAGGCAGCATCTATAGGGAGAAGCGCTGTTGACGTTTCGGGCCGAGACCCTTCGTCAGGACTAACTGAAGGGAAAGATAGTAAGAGATTTGAAAGTAGTGGGGGAGGGGGAAATGCGAAATGATAGAAGAAGATCGGAGGGGGTGGGATGAAGCTAAGAGCTGGAAAGGTGATTGGCGAAAGTGATACAGAGCTGGAGAAGGAAAAGGATCATGGGATGGGAGGCCTCAGGAGAAAGAAGGGTGGGGGGAGCACCAGAGGGAGATGGAGAACAGGCAAACAACTAAATATGTCAGGGATGGGGTAAGAAGGGGAGGAGGGGCATTAACGGAAGACATCAATGTTCATGCCATCAGGTTGGAGGCTACCCAGCCGGTATATAAGGTGTTGTTCCTCCAACCTGAGTTTGGATTCATTTTGACAATAGAGGAGGCCATGGATAGACATATCAGAATGGGAACGGCACGTGGAATTAAAATGTGTGGCCACTGGGAGATCCTGCTTTTTCTGGTGGACCGAGCGTAGGTGTTCAGCGAAACGGTCTCCCAGTCTGCGTTGGGTCTCACCAATATATAAAAGGCCGCACCGGGAGCGCCGGACGCAGTATACCACACCAGCCGACTCACAGGTGAAGTGTCGCCTCACCTGGAAGGACTGTCTGGGGCCCTGAATGGTGGTGAGGGAGGAAGTGTAAGGGCAGGTATAGCACTTGTTCCATCTGTAAACTTACACTACCTCCCTCACCACCATTCAGGACCCCAGACAGTCCTTCCAGGTGAGGCGACACTTCACCTGTGAGTCGGCTGGTGTGGTATACTGCGTCCGGCGCTCCCGGTGCGGCCTTTTATATATTGGTGAGACCCGACGCAGACTGGAAGACCGTTTTGCTGAACACCTACGCTCGGTCCACCAGAAAAAGCAGGATCTCCCAGTGGCCACACATTTTAATTCCATGTGCCGTTCCCATTCTGATATGTCTATCCATGGCCTGCTCTATTGTCAAAATGAATCCAAACTCAGGTTGGAGGACCAACACCTTATAAATCGGCTGGGTAGCCTCCAACCTGATGGCATGTACATTGACGTGTCTAACTTCCGTTAATGCCCCTCCTCTCCTTCTTACCCCATCCCTGACATATTTAGTTGTTTGCCTGTTCTCCATCTCCCTCTGGTGCTTCCCCCCTCTTCTTTCTTTCTCCTGAGGCCTCCCGTCCCATGATCCTTTCCCTTCTCCTGTATCACTTTCGCCAATCACCTTTCCAGCTCTTAGCTTCATCTCATCCCCTCCGGTCTTCTCCTATCATTTTGCATTTCCCCCTCCCCCCACTACTTTCAAATCTCTTACTATCTTTCCTTTCGGTTAGTCCTGACGAAGGGTCTCGGTCCGAAACATTGACAGTGCTTCTCCCTGTAGATGCTGCCTGGCCTGCTGTGTTCCACCAGCATTTTGTGTGAAAATATTTGCCCACCTCATTTTTACATTTCCCGCATAAATGGTTATCAACAATCCCCATTTTGTAAAGTCTAGTTGGTGTCCAATAATATCTGTGTACTATCTTATACTGAATAAATTTCCCTCTCACTTCCCTAATATGTCTACCCACATTTGATAAAATACTTGACCACTGATTATCTTCAATATCACTTCCAAGATCCTTCTGCCATACTGCTTTGAGATTGTTACACAGTTCACCCAGAGTGCTTGAACATTTTATAAAACACTGATGCTTTATGAACTTCCTGTCGTAGTGTATTCAGTTGAAGAGTTACTTTGTGGGCCACCATTCTTGAATATGCTACTAATGCAATTTGAATGTTTTTGACCATCAGAAGTATTCATTTTTTGATAGCATCCACATCTGTCAAAATCTGGTAGTATAGTTTAGAAAAAAAATTAATTTTCAACTATTTTGTGGGTAGGCAAATTCTTACCATCTTTCAGCTCTGTTTCCACACAAATATTTACAACCAGCCTCACCCCCAAGTTCTACATGGGAGGAACTATACTAGGCAAATCTGTATTTTCAGAGGCCAGCACTGTATGTGAGTGGTTCACCACCTACCATAAATTACATTGTAGGCATTTACAATAGCATAAAAATGAAATATCCAAATTTTTTCATACAAATCTGGATTAGAAAGTGAACTCTGAAGAGAATGCAAGACAATTAACTGACTGGAAAAGTAAGAATGAGTATAATGTAGAAAGTAGTAGCAATATTCATTTTGATAGGAAGAACATCAAAGCAAAATGTTTTTAACTGGTTGGAACTAATAAGTGTTCTTGTGTGGGGGAGTCTTGGTGTGCTGGTTCATGAGGTGAAGAATGCAAAATGCAGGTACAGTGAACAATTAGAAAGACAATTATCATGTTGGCCTTTATTACAAATGCATTGAAATAAACAGTAAGGTAGCTTTGCTGATATTATACAAACCTTTGGTAAAACTTCATTCAGGGTATAGCTGTGGATCCTGAGTAACACTTGGAAACAACACAAGATTGCATCCTGGGATAAGGGACAATACTATGCAGGAAGGTAGAACAAGACATGTTCACACATATCACTGCACAGGATGAGAAGTTAACCTTACCAAGATTGCACATTACCAGGCAAAACTGACCAGGTAGATGGCCAGACTCTTTCCTCTAGTTACAATGTCTAGAAATGGAGGCAGAGTTTCAAATTGATGACTCAGCCTTTTAGGACAAAGTGAAAAGAAATATCTTTACTTAGAGGCTTATAAGTCTTTGTTAACCCCTACCATAAGAGAACTCTGAATTTTCATTTGTTGAGATCAATAGATTTATGGAGCAAGTAAAAAAAAAGTGGAGGACGCACAGTTAAAGCCATGATCACGCTAAATGACAGTGTGTGCTGTTACATACCCCGTGGGTATATTGTGACTGTCACAAGACCATGATGTAATTGAGTCTTTGCTGAGCATGATGTAATGGTCTTGTGATGGTGGAGTCATGTAATTTTCCCACCAGTGAGAGGTCATGTGATGGCCTGTTTCAACAGGTATAAATGGGGAAAGCCTTGCTGTGATGCAGGTCAGTTTGTTGTTTAACTTGTCAGTTACTCCATTATGCTGTGTGTCTGTCTCATTACGCAGTTTTGTTTTAAAGTGGAGTTTTACTTTCTGCCTTAAGTCACAAAGGTTATTGCTGGCAGTATTGCTACAATACTGCCAGTCTACTCCAGTCGGAGAGTGAAGATTTATGTAAGTACGGAGACCTGAAGGATTGAGTAAAGTTGGTGTCGTCATCAGTAATACAGGATCGGCCTTATTGAATCCTCATTTGGAAGAGGTAGTAACCTGCATCCGAGATAGTTCCTGCTATAAGAGCAGAAAGGGCTGGAGCAGGGTTATTCGCTAAGGAAAGCTCAGTGCCTTTAAGCCGTTTTTATTTCCTTCGTCATAAATCCTTTGGGCAAGGCATATTTCGTCTGGGATCAGCAGTAACGTCACGTCGTTGAGGAATTCATTACTTCAGGAAAGTCTCTCCTAATTGACTGTAAATCATTTGGACTTTTGCATTTATCACTTTAAGAACTGTTCGAGTTACCATATAGCAGTTAACTTCCGGTTAAGTTAGTCGTTTCTTTATTTTTGCTTTTTTATTGAGCAGTGTTTAATAAATGTTTTATTTGTTTATAAAAAACCTGTCTCAATTCTATATTTATTGTTACCATGTCATAACAGTGCAGAATGAGTCCAAGGACTACCTCCAGCTCTGCTTCTTAAGTTCTAATGTTTTAAAGATAATTACAAATCAGAATGAAATATAATTTCATTGAATTAATAATGATTATTAATTATCTCTGATTATTACTCAATTGTTCAAAATGGTTCAAATGATTCAATATCAGAGAATGTGTATAGTATACAACCTGAAATTCTTACTCTTCACAGACATCCATGAAACAAAAGCCCCATAGAATGAATGATAGAGACATCAGAATCCCAAAGCCCCCTCTCCTTCCCATGCACAAGCAGAAGCATTAACCCTCCCCCATGTGCTTCAGTATAGATTTTTGTAGTAAACACTTTAATATGTTAAAGACAGTATGGTTTTTGTAAGGTAGAGAGACAAGACCAAAGCTTAAAGTTAAAACGGATATTAGTAATTCATCTTCAAACTACTTAAAAATCTCTACAGAAAAAGCAGGCAATGTACCAAAATTGATAGAAGCAAAATTGTGAATCTACTGGCCAATCTTATCATGAAGATCTAGAAGGTCAGAATATCAACATCTTAAGTGTGCACTTATCACTGACTAAAGAAACTAAGAAAAATATAAAGCACATTTGAGTAATATTACAAAGTCTGTGAGTTTTAGAATCATTTTGATTTATTAATAATCCATGTGGCAATAAAAAAGTAAACAGAATGAACAACAAAATAAATTGGTTCTAACAATAATGTGCTACAAGACATTCATTAAGATTTAAACATATTAACAGTAATGGCTTAAAATCAATAACCTTTATATAGTTACCTAACTCTCAAGAAAATACAGCATTTCAATGAGGATGTATTTTCCCCCAAAAAAATACAAACTGAAGATGTTTAGAAGCAACAGCAAACCAGGAAAACCACTTGGCAAAGGACATTGGAACCAAAGACCTGATAACCAAATACTTAAGCACAAGTAAAACCAGATACAAGGAAGAGTTGATCTAATTTGCTCTAACACTAATTGCATCTCACTAATGGCCCCATTATTTCAAAGATAATGCTTGAGAATTTATATTGGAATAATAAAAATTGCATCCCCCATGTTAACATTTAATAAATGAACATATAATTGTCCAAAAGAATTGTGCCTTTAACTGTTGTACTTCTGTAGTAGGAATCCACCAAAGAGTCTAATTTTAGTTCAGGTTGTAACGCAGCACTTTAGATTATCTAAATGTTCATGTAGAATAAATCAGTGCAGGTCCTCACTTGGTAACATAAAGTGATATGGAAGCTTCCAGAAATAGGCTGACCAATATTTAATTTAATTTTCAAGATTGTTGACATTAGACAGATTCTCCATTAACTCCAAAATATCAACAAACACAATTTTGTTTATCAAATGTAAAATTGGAATTATACTAAATACACCTAGAGGGTTTCCAGCAGAGAGTTGCAGAAGGCTGTATGACTAATGAATGTAGAATATTCAATATTTTCCACATTCAGTAACTGAGAAACAATAGTATCTACTTTGTGTTTATTTATGTTTCATTTGAATAGGTTAATCTGATTGATTTAAGGGCAGTGATGCAATTTGATTGGAGGCCTTCCATTAATTGCCTCGTCAGCCATCAACCGGGCAAAAAAACAATTAAATATATCCACTACTCTTCAATTCAATTAATGTCAAACACTACAGTTTTAATGGGAACAGGCACTAACAGAGTTATCTTCTGTCCCTTACCCACCAGAACAGCACTTAGATATACTAAGGAATTCTCAAAGGACAAAAGATAAAAAGCTTGGTGAACTGAACATAGAAAGAGGGACGTAATATTAAAACATTATAGACAGTTTTATGCCATGATGCTGGGGGAGGGGCATGGGGAATGCTAATGGAAATGCCTAATACAACATTTGAACTTATTTAAGAAAATGAGGATAAACATAAAGAAAACCATCTATATTTGACAGTTAAACAACATTTTGAAAAAATAAATGTAACCATCTGTTGTTTATGCCATGAGGATTGTAAATATTTTTTGCCATTTAAAATCATTCATATTCTTTGTACAAATCGCTGGACTTTTCCTCTTGTATTCATGCAACAATTTTTGTGCATGGAGAAAACAAACAGAGAAATTCAGTTGTACTCTTAAGGCACTTAATAACATATATTTTGAATATTAAACAGATATGCAAATTTCTTAAGCATAAATGTTCACTTAATAATTTTCTATTTGTTTTGTCTTCTGTACATTTCATTATATGTACAGTACTGTGTAAAAGTCTTAGGCACCCTAGATTTTTATATGGTTTCACATAGTATGGCCTCCACTGAGGCCTGATCTCAACCTGGGATTACTTGGAGATAAAGAAGCAAATGAAACACAGCCAAAGTCTACAGAAGAACTGTGGCAAGTTCTCCAAGGTGCTTGGAATGACCTACCAGCCGGACTTCTTATAAAACTGCACAACAGTGTATCTTAGAAAAGTGATGCAGTTTCAAAGGCAAAAGGTGATCACACCAAATATTGATTTGATCAAGTTTATTTTTACTGTTCACAGCTCTTTAGAGTATGTTTTTGATATTTGGAAACTTTTCATTTTATTAATTTTGAAAGCATCTTGGCTTTACAGATTATTTTTTACATGTGCCTAATACTTTTGCACAGTATTGTATGTACACTGATACAAAATAAAAGATTCAACTGATACTATACAGGAATCTTCACCTGTCTTGAGAGGTTCAGTGCCTGTGAATGAGAAAATTACATTTATTTTTGAATCAAATAGCTAATCAACTTCATCTTTCCATCGTACATGGGGTGATTGATAAGTTTGTGGCCTAAGGTAGAAGGAGTCAATTTTAGAAAACCTAGCACATTCATTTTGCAACACAGTCCCCTCCTACATTTACACACTTAGTCCAACGGTTGTGGAGCATATGGATCATGGACCTCCAGAAAGTGTCCACAGATGGGTGATTGATAAGTTCGTGGCCTAAGGTATAAGGAGATGAGTTATACAGCTCTTGTTATATGCACATACAGGTCAACTCTTTGAGTAATTATGCAGAAAGTTTCAAGTTAATAACTCATCTCCTTCTACCTTAGGCCACAAACTTATCAATCACCCCTGATAAGTTTTCAACGTGCATGTAATGACAGCTGTATAACTCATCCCCTTCTACCTTAGGCCACAAACTTAGCAATCACCCATCTGTGGACACTTCCTGGAAATCCAAGATCCGAATGCTCCACGACTGCTGGACTAAGTGTGTAAATGTAGGAGGGGACTATGTTGAAAAATAAATGTGCTAGGTTTTCTAAAATTGACTCCTTCTACCTTAGGCCATGAACTTAACAATCACCCTTCGTATGTACGTGTGTGTGTATATAAGCTATGTGTAGCATTGAATGTTTTTAAAATTGTAAGCAACCAAATAAATTATGAAAGTCATTGCATTTCCAAAGGTCTTCTTAAAACCAGGTTCTGTTTCAGCTTTAAGAAAAACATGGTGGAGTGAGGTATTAAATCGACTGCTATTGAGCCCTAAGAAATAGGAGCTGGAGAAAGCCCCCTCTGTCAATCATTAAGATCCTGGCTGACCCTACAGTTCAATACCATTCTCTTGCACTGTTCCCATTTGAGAGTCACAGCACTGAAATAAGGCCCTCGGCTTATCATGTCTCTGCCCACCAAAACTCCTTGAGAACCCACTGTTTTGAATGCAATCACTGAGCCTCCGTATTTCAAAGATCGACCACTCTTTGTGAATGAGGAAATTTTATCTCACCTCTGTCCTGAATGACTGCCCTGGTTTTAGGATCCTCTATTAGGCGAAACATTCATTTTACATCCAGCCGGTTGAGCCTTGTAAGAATTTTGTATGTTTCAATGAGATCTCCTTTCATTCAGCTAAACTCTGAAGAATCCAGGTCTGGTCTAGTTGTCATAAAGCAAACCTGCCAGCCCTGGAATTAGTATAGTGAATCCTCACTGCACTCCCTCTACGGCAAAGTATATTGTATACATTTTGTTTACGTAGGGAGATCAAAAATTGTGCACAACATTCCAAGCTAGTCTCACCAAGGTCCGATACAATTGTAGTAATACTCATTTATTCTTGTACTAACATTCTCTTACATTTCGGCTTTCAGCAACTTGCGCTCAAGGACAACCCATGAACCTTAACATTACTCAAACTCTCACCATTTACAACTTTTCTACTTGGTACACCAAAGTGGAAAACTTCACAAGTTTTCACATTGTATTCCATCTGTCATGATCTTCTTACTAATTTAACTGACCTGTTTCTTTTAGATGCCTCTTTACCTCACCATCCTAAGCACAATCCACCAAGTTGAGCATTGTCAGTAAATTCAGAAATATGACACCTTACTGAGGGGACCCTCAGTAAAATTGTTGAAAAATATCATGTAAGTTGGAGCAGAAACATCTATCCATGTAGTATCCCATTAGTCAAAGCTCACTTATCTGAGATGGAAAAATCTATTCCCACTCTTTACCTTCTGCTTGATAACCAATTCTCATCCATACACAGTATACTACCCTCCATTCCATGTGCTTTAATCTTGTTGACAAACTTTTGAGCCCTTAATCCAAACCAGCTGACTATCCAAATATGCCACATTCACTGGTTCACTTAAGATTATTCCAAGTTCACATCCTCAAAATTAAACTGCATAGTAAACCATATGGGGAGGAATGAGTGGACAATGGAGTCACGTAGAGAGCAATCCCTATGGAAATCCAAGGGGCGGGGGGGGGGAACGGGTGCGAGGTGGGACAGAGTAGGTAAGGACAAGAGGAACCCTATCCTTGTTATGACAATGACAGGGCAGATGTGTGTGAAATGATGGAGATGTCGCTGCCGGATTCTGAAGATTTTGATCCAAGATTCTTTTAGAAGTCAAGAAGGAGGCATAAAAATTGTTGCTTGACAATTGTTTCATTAAATGTTAACATTGGAAGTGGGCAGTTCTAGTAGGGGAAGGGAAAGCAGAAGCAAAAATGGTGGGCCAATATTTTCAGCCCTTCTTATACCTCATAGATAAGAGGCATACCATTCAAATTTGTAGGTAAGTGTTAACCAATCAGATAACCCTTATTCAAATAATACACTACCAAGAAGCTTCCAGAAAGAGACAGAGCTGTAACCAGCAGGCGACCCACTGAACAGTTGCATATACATACTGTGATCCCTAGAAAATATACTAAACACTTACATGTATAGTATATAGGTAATTAAATAAAACACAAACAAATAGCTAATAGTTAACTGCAAATAAAATAACAATTATTCAGTCTAATCCAACACTGGTGAAGGAAGCATTTAGAGTGGTAGAAGAGAAACTACATTTTCTTTCAAAGAGAGGACATCTTCGATATTCTGGAAATGGAAAGCCTCATTCTGAGAACAGATGTGGTGGAAACAGAGCAACTGCAAGAAGGGAATTGCAGTTTTATAAGTGACAGAATGGGAAGAAGTATAGGCTAGATAACTGAGAGTCAGTAGGTTTGTAAAAGATATCAATAGATATTTGTATGTGGAGATGGAGACAGAAAGATTGAGAGAGTTGTCAGAGATGGACCGAATAAATATGAGGGCAGGGTGAAACTTGGAGGCAAAGATGATGAAATTGATGAGCTCAGCAGGAGCACAGGAAGGAGCACCAGTACTGTTGTCCACATAAGAGTTGAGGAACGATACCAGTGTGGGCTTGTTTCCAGGTAGCAATGAAAAAAGCAGGCATAGCTGGGTCCCATATGAGTCCCTGAGAAAGTGGAAGGAGTTGAAAGAAAAATTATTGAGGGTGAGGAGCAGTTCCACCTGGCAGAGGGGCATGGTAGTGGAGAACTAGTCATGTCTATCATCCAGAAAGAAGTGAAGAGCTTTAAGGCCTTCCTGATGGGGGATGGAAGTTTACAGGGACAGGATATCCATAGTGAAAATAAGTCATCGGGGAGAACATGTGAAATGCCATGGATATAGGTAGGAAAGGAGTGAACCAAGAGGGAGAAAATGAAGTCACAGTATGTGGCCATAGTTCATTAGAACAGAAGTAGGAATAAATAACAGCCATACCCAGACAGGTAGGTTTGTGGAGCTTGGGTAGAAGGTAGAGATGATCAGTGTAGTGTACGGGAGCTATGAAGTTGGTCGCAGTAGATGGGAGATCTCCAGAGTTGAAAAGGTTAGTGATGGTGTATGAGACAATGACCTGATGCTTCTTAGTAGGATCCTGTTTAAGGGGTAAGTAAGAGATATGTGAGTGATGCCACCTGGCCTCAGCAAGATAGAGGTCAGTCCACCCTGGTTTAATGGTAAGGTTGGGATTGGAGTGGAGGCTAGTGCATTTACAAGGAGTGAGGTTAGAATAGGAGAGTGGAGTGGCCAAGTTGAGATGATTGATGTCTCATGAGCAGTCGGAGATATAAAGTGGGCAGAAGGCCAGACCAGGGTTTTTTAGTGTTCTGGGATCTTTTAATGTGCACATCATTTGACAGATAAATGATAACATATAAACAACTATGATAGAAAAGTAGGTGAATTGTGTCATTGGCCTACATTCAACAAAGGTCACTGAATTGAGTTGTTAGCTCTGCTTCCACAGATGCCACCTAACCTAATGTGTATCTCCATAATCTTCTGTTTCTATTTCACATTTCCAGCTTCTCCAGGTCTTCTTACTTAACAAAAACTCGGAAGTTGGCACCACTCTAATATTTCCTGATTAATTGTTTTTGTACTGTAATACGTAGTTTTGCCTTCTGAAGTTGAAGCAAAAAAGGAGAAGATGGGTTCAGAGGTACAATGGCAATGGGGCAAATCACTCTGTAGTTGGAAAATTTTAAGGAATCTTTGAAGTAGTGCAAAGGTTTCAGAATTTACCAGAACTGCAATAAGAATTAGAGTAAGTTACATCAAACAAGTAGATGTACATCATGCCATCTGAACTCTACTACAGTGAAACAAACCAAGCAGATAAATGTTTGCATAATCCTTCATTTAAAAAAAAACAGAATACATTTCTAATAAACTCAAATCATTTTAGGCTACTTATCTGGCTTAGAAGGTCTTACTTTTTGACGAGAGACCATCCAGGATTGCACTGTTCCAACTAACAGACCACCGAGTAAAATCTGGGTGGGATGATAGATGAGTAATGGAACTGAAATGAGGGATAAATGTTCATAACCTGAAAATACTATCTTCAGCATTGGGATTCCTGCAAATAGAAAACAGATACAGAATTGTTAACATTCTCTCAAAGTTTTGATTTTTAATACTTGAGGAAGTAGAAAAGGTGACCATTTTTGTTCCAATCTCACACTCACAGCACTGAAAAGGATGATTTTCAATCCTCCACTGTGTGTGAAAAAATGAATAGTTTAAAGAACATGACCATTAAACAACTTTCCATTTGAATTGAAGATCCAAATGGATGGCTTAAATACTGACTGGAAAAAGGCTGAACTATTATTTACTCTTAGAAAATGAAACAAACCATTTAATGGGATCCTGATGCAGCATGTCTCATTTGGGCCTTACAGTTTGCACAAGTGCTAATTATTGTTATTTTGGTTTGAGCAGCCTAAGCGGAAATTCTGAAATGAGCTGTTGTAGCTAGCTCAGGAGAAATTCAAAGAAGGTTATGAACAGTTTTTGAGTTCCCTTCAGTTTCAGCAAAATACATCCCTGTCCCCAAACCATATTCAACCAAATGGCGAAGGTTTCCTCTTTGCCATTTAGGAAGTATATGCTGTATGGGCATGACATGTTACTAAGGCTTTTGTTTGGAAAATCAATTGCAGAAAATAAGAGCATGGAAATCAAAAGATTAAGGCATTTTGACGGAAATGCAATCAGCCAATACTGTATTCAGAATAAATGAATTTGATGGATGGGTAGTACATTTATTTACATTATCCTAAGCGTTAAGACATATATGAGTTACTCTTTAGTTAAATTATTCATTTTGTACAAATGAGAAGTATTCAACGGAATGGACAGGCTTCTTCACCGCTCCCTATGTCAGATCTTTGATCTAGAATGTTGCAACTCTATCAAATTTTACCTACTGTCCTATATCTGGAAAGTCATCTGCAGTCAATCAAGGACAACCAGTGTGTCTTGGAGTTTTATTTACTTCCATTCTTAAACCTGGTGAAAGTCAAAGGTTTTGAACATATGTTCTCAACAGCCCATACCCTTGTCATAAAATAAGGTAAAGAATCATACCATTATGGAATATTAAGAGTCATACAGCAGTGAAGTGGGCACTATCACAAGGTAATGACAGTTGAATAAATCTTTATTTTTTGTATTGGTCTTCTCCATTAAAGTCACTGAAAATATCTCAGTAACAAATGGTCTTATTTCAAATCATATATGGAAGCATTTGTAAAAAAGAAACAACCAAGCATATGGGATGAAGCACTGGAATAACTCATGTGAGTAAAGGTGGACAGGTTGCTAGTACCCGATGGCCTGTCTGAAAGATTTTAATGGCTGCAGAGATAGTGGAACCATTAGTTGAATTTTTTCTGAACTCACTGAATTCCAGGAAGGTACCAGATAATAAAAAAGCAGCAAACTTTACTTCCCTGTTGTTAATGAATTTCTTATGAATCACTGCTTCAAGGGGCCTTTGGAGAACTGTTCTGTGTCTTAGAAGCTCAGCAATCATAGTCAGCTTTTCACATGCATATTGTTGATCTTTCACTAGTTAAGGCTTTCAGAAATGATTATTAATGAGTCTATTTTCATTATCATTGATAAACTGAAAGTCAAATCTGCTATCATGGGCCTTTAATACTACAAGCAGATAGAGTGATGGTGACTTGATATTTCTGCACACTATCTCTATGTCTAGAAGAAAGGCTTGGCAACTGGTGTCGAGGCAAACAAATTAGTCCTTCCTTTGATGTCAGCTGCTGAGATATTCCTCTTCTGCAACCTGCAATGCCTGTTTCTTCACTTCCTCTTCCTCCTCCTTCTGCTACTGGAGGGCTTCAAGGCAATATCAGCAGAACTAGAACCAGGTTTATTATCACTGACTTATACAACATGAAATTTGTTGTTTTGCAGCAGCACAGTAAAGAACATAAAGTTGTTATAAATTATAAAATAAATAAAGTGCAAAAAGAAAGGAACAATGATATAGTGCTCATGAACTGTCCGGAAATCTGATGGCACAGGGTAAGAATCTGTTCCTGAATTACTGGACTTTCAAGCTCCTGAAACTCCTCCCTGATGGTAGGAATGAGTAGAGGGCACGCAAGGTGGTGAAATCCTTAATGATGAAAGCCGCTTTCTTGAGGTACCACCTACCTCCTGAAGGAGTCCTTGATGGTGGGGATGATTGTGTCTGTGATTGAGCTGGTTGAATCTACAACTCTCTGCAGCCTCTGCGATGTTGCGTACTGAAGCTTCCATGCCAAGCTGTGATGCAACCAGCCAGAAGGCTCTCCACCATGTATCCATAGGAATTTGCAAGAGTCTTTGGTGACATACCATATCTCCCTAAAGTCCTAACAAACTAGAGCTGCTGGTATGCCTTCTTTGGAATTTCATCAACATGTTGGGTCCAGGACAAATTCTCTGAGATGTTGACAGTATCTTAAAGGTGCTTACTCTTTCCATTATTGACCTCTCAACAAGGACTGGTGCATGTTCTCTGGACTTCTTGCAGGTACAACAGGTTATTAAGAAGGCAAATGGAATGTTGGCCTTCATTGCTAGAGGGATTGAATTCAAGAGCAGGGAGATCATGCTGCAATTATACAGGGTACTGGTGAGGCCGCCCCTGGAGTACTGTGTGCAGTTCTAGTCTCCATACTTGAGGAAGGATATATTGGCTTTAGAGGCAGCGCAGAGGAAGTTCACTAAGTTGACCCCAAAGATGAAGGGGTTAACCTATGAGGAGAGATTGAGTCGCCTGGGACTATACTCTCTGGAGTTCAGAAGAATGAGGGGGATCTTATAGAAACATACAAAATTTTGAAAGGGATGAAGATAGAATTAGGAAAGTTGTTTCCATTGGTAGGTGAGACGGTGAGACTAGAACTAGAGGATATTGCCTCAAGATTCAGGGAAGAAGATTTAGGATGGTGATGAGGAAAAACTGTTGTTCCCAGAGAGTGGTGAATCTGTGGAATTCTCTGCCCAGGGATGCAGTTGAGGCTTCCTCACTAAATATACTTAAGAAACACTTAGATAGGTTTTTACATAGTAGGGGAATTACAGGTTATGGGGAAAAGGCAGGCAGATGGAGCTGAGTTTACAGACATATCAGCCATGATCTTATTGAATGGCGGAGCAGGCTCGATGGGCCCAATGGCATACTCCTGCCCCTATTTCTTATGTAAAATTCACAAACAATCCTTGGTCTTGCTGACACTGAGTGAGAGGTTGTTGTTGTGACACCACTCAATTAGCCAATCTATCTCACTCCTGTTTGCCTCCTTGTCACCGTCTGAGATTTTACCAACAACATGGTGCCATCTACAAATTCATGGATAGTTTTTAAGTACTGTCTTGAACGTTGAGTATGTTCAGGAGGCAGCAGGTAACCGCCGATATGGACTAGTGCAATGTTGGTTTAACTTCTTGAGCCACACAGCTCCTGAGTTTAAACTGTGTTTTTGCATTTTCTACTCTCAAACACCTTTTGTTTAGAAATTCATGGTTATGCAATCCATGATCTCTCTCACCAATCAACTTCCCAGCTCTTTACTTCACCCCAACCTTGGTTACATCTATCACCTTGAGTATCTCCCTCCCCTCCCTCCACTGACTCATTTTTTTTTATCTCTATTTCTACTGATGTGTCTTGGCCTGACACATCATTGACTGTACTCTTTTCCATAGATCAAGGATAGCCAACTTATGGTGCATTGGATGATCAGAAGTGGCGCATTGCACCCCAGTGATAATAATAAAACAGTAAGCCTACTCATCCAAAAAGTATTAACCAAAAACCATTTGTAGAAAAAAAATCTAAAACAGGAATTCAAGTAGCTCAGAGCTAGAAATGGATTTTACTGAGAATAAATCTAAAACTTAGCAATTATTTTAAGCGATTTTATTATTTCGTGCACATCTTCTGGTGAACGTTATCTTCTTTCACATTAATCTGTTTTCAATTAAAAAAATGTTCAATGAGTCAAAATAGGAAAGAAGGACTTTTGTTCTGCAGTCGATCCATAACACGTTTGATACTTGTTTGATCCTGAGGCACCAGGCCTCTGCACCAGTGGTGCGACACAGGTTTTTGCCAGTCAGTTTACAATTGACATTCGTGCTATGGAGTTGTGCTTTGTTCTTCCTTTTGTGAACATCTGCAGTTTTGTACTTTTTTGAAAATTAAGCCTTGTTTTTACATTCAGTTACTCATCACAGTGTGAAAGAAAATGAGCAAAAGCAGAAAGTGATAGTAAGTGTAAATTTAATGAACAGTGGGAAAATGAGTTCTTATTTATAGTGGGTCCATCAGGAAAACCATTGTGCATTGTTTGTGAAAACACTTTCGCACATAATAGAAGACATGATCTTAATAGACACTTTAAAACACAACATCAGACTGAAATGGAAGCTAGTGCTTGGGTCTGAGTTACGAAGAGAATATATGATTAAGAAAAAGGAAGAAATCAAAAGAAGACAGAATATATTTGTTAAAAGTCTCATTAAGGTAAGTAATGTTTATCTTGTTTTATAGTAAATCAATATATCATGTAAAATGCTAAATATATCTATATTAACATTTTTACAAGAATTGAATGGGGGTACAAGAGTTGTATGGCACATCTGAACTTGTGCGTGAAAAAATTGACTCATGGAATGTAAAAGGTTGGCCACCCCTGCCATTGATGCTGCCTGGCCTGCTGAGTTCCTCCAGCATTTTGTGTTGCTTTGGATTTCCAGCATCTGCAGATTTTCTCGTTAAAGACTATTAAATATAGTTTCTTACTCAAAAAATGTTTACTAACAGCTGAGTTGTACATGATATCAGAAATTTGCTGTAAGAGTTACAAACATTAATTCTGAAAGATTAAACGCAATGTGCTAAAATAAAATGTGTTCTATTTCAGTTCTATATATGTATTAACATATATATAAATATAGTCTGCATATATTCCAGTGAGTTATTAATGCTTTTGCATATCTTTTCCGTCACTGTTTGCTTTGAACCCAAAGATTGAATGACAAGTTAGTTTCAAGACAGGTGCATCATTAATCAATTAATCAATAATTAATTAATAAGAATTCTAAAGCTACTCATTGCATGCAAAACATGAAATTATAAATGATATATAAAATGAAATATATTGTGATCAGATTTCATTTGAAACTAATATATTTAAGCATGCGAGAAGTAATCCTGTAGACATGTTTTCTGACAGAGGCTCTGTGAGCTTTCATGATGACACAAAGACATCTATTATAGTACTCTGTCTATGCATTTATGAGGCACTGAACTCCGGCATTGCAAATATTTATAAAAGATTAATCAAATAGTCCTTGATTACATGTACTGTCTGTAAAGCAGGTGGTTAAGTATGTAATTTAAATGGATTCTTTGCTTCTAATGTAATCTCTAGCAAGAGATTTTTTTAGACAAGTACCAAGTGTGGGTTGATATAGAGCACTTTCTCAAAACTTTACTACCCAATAGGAAATGACTAAATTACAAGATGTAATATTTTTATGTCATGCATGGTTCACTCTTCCAAAAGTCAGCAAACAGAAGTTGACATTCCAGTATATTCCATAAGTAAAATCACATTTTCCAAAATCTTTAGTCTGTAATGCAACATATTGTAGGAAGACCAAGTAAACATAAATACATTGAATTCCCCTGTATCTATCTTCCTATTGATTTATTTAGTGATACAGCTCGGAGTTAGCCCTTCTGGTCTTTTGAGCCATGGCACCCCAGCAACTTTACAACCCCGATTAACCCTAACCCAATCACGGTACAATTTACAATGACCAAATAACCTACTCTGTATGTCTTTGGACTGAGGGATGAAACCAGAACACCTGGGAAAAACCCATGAATTCCACAAGGAAGACACATAGAGACTCCTTACAGAACAGCTCTGGAATTGAACTCCGGAACACTCCAAGCTGTAATAACTTTGTGCTAACCACTATACTACTGTGTACACAATGTTCTTTCAATTTCAGGGGGAATAATGCATTTTCAAAAATGTTAATGACAGTCCTACACTTTAGAGATCACACAATATATAATGACATTATTACTTCTGGGTTACATTACAAGTCCTTGGTGCAAGCCATCAAATAAATGGAAATATGATGAAAATTAGATCAAAATTGTACTTTTCTTGTTTGACCAAGTTTTATCCCTCAGTTTTAAGTCCTTCAATAAAATCCATAACTCTCCAGATAAAATGTAGGCACATATTCTCAGAAGATCCACAATAATTATCTGGTGTGATTATTTTCTAATCTCAATTGATTACCCAAACATTTGTTTCTGGGGCTTCTTTGGGTTTTTGCTTTCTGAAAAATGTAATTTGGATCCTTTGTCCAGTGATGATGAATTCGTTGGTTCGTTGATCAGGGGAACAGAAAGGAGGTTCTGTGGACAAGAACAAGATTACTAATTTGTTTGTTGCCTCCCGAGTGCCAGGGTTAGGGACATTCCATATCGAGTCAACAACATTCTTTAGTGTCAAGGTGAGCAGCTAGAGGTTGTGGTCCATTTTGGTATCAATGATATGGGTAGGATGAGAGAAGAGGTCCTGCAAAGTGAGTTCAGGGTGTTAGGTGCTAAGTTAAAGGACAGGACATCCAGGGATGTGTTCTCATGATTGCTACCTGTCACAGGTGCGAGTGAGGCCAGAAATAGGAAGATCATACAGTTTAATACATAACTAAGGAGTTGGTGTAGGAGTGAGGGCTTCAGATTTTGGTTCATTGGGCTCTCTTCCAGGGAAGGTGGGACCTGTTTTGAAGGGATGGTTTGCACCTGAACTGGAGAGGACTAACATCCTAGCGCGAATAGGACTAATATCCATTTAGTGCATCATAGGAGAGGGGGGTTTAAACTAGAGTTGTGGGCGGATAGGAATGTTCATGCAGAACAGATTATGGAGTAGCTGAGGAGAAAGATGTTAAGCTTACATACACAGTTAGGAATCAACAGATTGAGCATGGTGGGACTAATGCTTTGAGCTACGTATATTTCAATGCAAGAAGTATCATGGGGTGATTGAGCTTAGGACATGAATAAGCACGTGGAATTGTGACATAGGGAGACTTGGTTGCATGAGGGCAGGCCTGGCAGTTCAATGCTCTCCATTGTTTTAGATGTGATAGAGTGGGAGGGATTAAAGAGGAAAAATGTCATGGCAGTGCTCAGTTAGGACAGCTGGAGGTTAGGGAGGCGAGTGAGCTAGTGGGTTAAACTGAGGAATAAAAAAGGTACGAGCAAGTTAATGGGATTATCTTATAGACCACCCAACAGTCTGCAGGATTTAGAGTAGAAATTTGCAGAGAGATTATGCACTGTTACAAGAAACATAAGGTTGTGATAGTAGGTGACTTTAAATTTCCACATATTGACTGGCACTCCCAAACCGTTAAAGTTAATGGGAAAGAGCTTGTCAAATACAGTATGTTCAGGAAAGTTTCCTCAATCAGCACATAGATATCCCAACTAGAGAGTGTGATACTAGATCTCCTATTAGGGCATGAGACAGGGTAGGTGACAGAAGTTTGTATAGGGGAACATTTTGCATCTAGTGATCATAATACCATTAGTTTAATGGTAATTATCAAATAGGATAGGTCCGGTCCTTGGGTTGAAATTCTAAATTGGAGAATGGCCAATTTTGAAGGTATCAGAAAGGATCTGGCAAGTGTGGATTGGGACAGGTTGTTTTCTGGTAAAGGTGAACTTAGTAAGTGGGAGGCTTTCAAACGCAAGATTTGGAGTGTACAGAGTTTGTATGTCCCTTTCAGAATACAGGGCAACGTTGACAGGTTTATGGAAGATTGGTTTTGAGATATTGAGGCCCTGTTTAAGAAAAAAGGAATGTACATAGTAGATATAGGCAGGTAAGAATAAATGAGGTACTTGTGGAGTATAAGCAATGCAAGAGGACACTTAAGAAGGAAATCAGGAGACCTAAAAGAAGACTGAGGTTACTCTAGTAGGCAAGATGAACACCTCCTAAGGGCTTCTACAGATATACAAGAGCAAAAAGATGGCAAGGGACAAAAATTGGTGCTCTGGAAGATCAGAGGGATAATCTATGTATGGAGCCAAAAGTTATGGTGTAGATCTTAAATGGATTTTTTGCATCTGTATATACTAGGAAAATGGACAGAGTCAAAAGGAGTGAGACAAAGCAGCTGCAAGATCATGAACCCTATACAGATTACAGAGGAGGAGGTGTTTGTTTTCTTGAGACAAATTAGGGTGGATAGATCCCCAGGGCCTGACACCAAGTGTTCCTTCAGACCCTGTGGGAGGTGAGTGCAGAAATTATAGGAGCCCTCACAGAGATGTCAAAAATATCCTTAGCCATGGGTAAGATGTTGGAGGATAACTAATGTTGTTCCATTGTTTGAGAAAGGCTCTGAGAATAACCCAGGAAATGTGGAAATAGGCTGCTGGGCCTGATATCAGAAGTGGGAAAGTTATTGGAAGGTATTCTAAGTGACCACATATATGAATATTTGGATAGACAGGGACTGATTAGGGATTGTCAATATGGCTTTGTGCATGGTAGGTCACATCTAGCCAATGGTATAGTCTTTCAAGGAAGTTACTAGGAAAGTTGACTAAGGCAGGGCATTGAACATTATCTACATGTAATATGACAAGGTCCCACATGGAAGGATAGTCAAGAAAGTTCAGACACTTAGATTCAATATGAGGTAGTGAATTGGTTTAGACATTGGCTTTGTGGAAGAAGCCAGAGAATGGATGTACATGGTTGCCTCCCTGACTGGAGGCCCATGGCTAGTGGTGTGCTGCAGGGACTGGTGCTGGGTCTGTTGTGGTTTGTCATCTATAGCAATAATCTGAATGAGAATGTGCTAAACTGAATCAGGAAATTTACAGATGACAACAAGATTGGGGTGTAGTGGATAGCGAGGAAGATTAGCAAAGCTTGCAGCGGGATCTGGAGCAGCTGGAAAAATTGTTTGTAAATGGCAGATGGAATTTAATGCAGTCAAATGTGAAGTATTGCACTTTGGGAGGACCAACCAGAGCACTGTAGGTCTTACATGGTGACAGGTAGGGCACTCGAGTGTGGTCAGACAGATCCCTCTGGGAATACAGATCCATAATCCCTTGAAAATAGCATCACAGCTATTTTTACTTTGTTTTTTTTTTATCAATTATGCTATTGTTTGCACTGTTGTAACTATATGTTGTAATTATGTGGTTTTGTGCAGGTCTTGTAGCTTTAGTTTTTGGTCTTGTTTTTGTCTGGTGGATTTGGAGCTCCTTTCTGGGGAACGCGCTAGACGGTAGCACGATACTAAAACGCAGCAGCTTCTCCAGACTCTGGATTGGGGATTGTCAAACGTTACGTGGATTTTCTGGTGTAGTCTGTTTTGTCATATGCTTTTGTGATATCATTCTGGGGGAACATTATCTCATTTTTTAACTGCATTGCATTTGTGGTTTCTAAATGACAATAAACTGAATCTGAACAGTTAGATAGGGACATAAAGAAAGCTTTTGACACACTGGCTTTCATAAATCAATGTACTGAATACAGGGGCTGGGATATTATGTTAAAATTGCTTAAGACATTTGGTGAGGCCTGATTTGGAGTACTGTATGGAGTTTTGGTCATCTACTTACAGGAAAGATGTCAATAAGATTAAAAGAGTGCAAAGAAAATTTACAAGGATGTTACCAGGACTTGAGTACCTGCGTTATAGGGAAAGGTTGAATAGGTTAGGACTTTATTCTCCAGATTGTAGAAGATTGAGGGGAGATTTGATAGGGGTGTAGTGTTGCACTTTGGGACATCCTACACTTAAATATTCAAGAATTTTCAAGTGATTTTAAAAAATGAACATAAATTATAACATATTAAATTGTTACATTCAAAAATTTTCTGACAGCTGGTAAGAATTTTCTCACAGCTGTATATTCATGTTGGGAGACCTACTCCAAATGTGTGTTCAATGTTCATTCTATTCAGTGAAAGTATTTAGTGGGTTAGTCAAGAATGAGCACCAAGCACCTTCATGGAAATTTTAAGCTACTGTGTTTGGAATACTGATAAAAGATAAGTGGTCAGTAACAAGCTTTCTTTCTCTTTGGAACAAATGGTCATATTTCATTGCTTCAATTTACTAATCATTATATCAGAAAAGTAATTTGGGAATGTTATGGAAGTGCCTGAAAATCTGAATTCCATAATTTCAACAAACTGTTGATGATATGCCAATATATAGACAGTGATGTTTCAAACAATAACAATACCAATTTCAACAATACAGTGAATGACGGTACACTGTAAAAAAACAAAAGGAAATATATAATCCAGGCCTGCATTGATCCATTAAATGATGAGAAATAACCACCATTCCTTACAGTTGTGAACAAAGTAAGTTTTTACTTAGACTACTAGCTGAATTGAATTTCACTACTTTTTACTGAATTGCTTTGTAAATGCTAATGAAATCTGCATTCTTTTCAAAAGTCTGATCTATTGGGAGATCAAATAGTGCAAAATTTAAATTGAAAATAAGATGTTGATATGGAGGAGAATCCATTTTATGTAGTAACTTTCAGAGATGAAGTTTGGAAAATCTCTTCAGCAAGTAAGCCCTTCATTTGTCCACCATTGTTATGGATTGTGTACCCATAAGCAAATCTGATCATCAATTCTCTCTCTTGGGCACAATCTTACAGCAGAAACACCTTGAATTATTATTTCTATTAACAACTATGGATAAGTAAGGAGCTGGTACAACTGCAGATTTGATCAGGCCGATTTTGCTACAGAGCATTATCATAATTAGTTTTAAGTAAATCCGAGCATGATGAATTAAAAGAGTTTTAGAAAGTTGATTACAAATGCAGCTGGTACTCAAGACTAGGACTACAAATGAGAACAAACCATGGCCAATAATTTAGCTCTGAAAACTGAGGTGAACTTATTCAATTATATCACTAAGGTTGGATAAGAATACAGGACAAGTGATCTTCTGGATAAGATATCAATCACTTATAGAATCATTAAGTAAAGGACATTTCATAGATCGGTTGAAGGGTCTTTTGGATCTGTATTTATCATGTCAGATTTCAGACAATTTGCGACAGCATTCCAGCAGTAGCCTCATCTGATGCTCACATACTTATCCAACCACTATGATATGATGACACTCATCACCACATTTATCTATCAACAGAGTGGAGCACAGCCAGAAATTCACTGGAAACTAATTCAATGGGAATAAAATTGCGGTGATTTTAAATTTATTGAGAAGGAAGAAGCCCTTGTAGAAATATCAAGACCGTAGCTTTAATTTTTCAATTTTTTAAGTGGAACCAGCAGAATGATGAGGTGAAATAGTTAAGTTAAACAGATATTTTTAAAAGCAGAAAACTGAGATAAAATTGTTTATTATAACAATTTTTATCTAATAAAATAACAGCAAATTCTAATGTATCAATATGGACATAAAACTGGAATTGTACACAGCCTATATAACTCTTTGTATACTTTGAAGTTTAAGTAAATAAAAATAAAATTTCTGTACTCTCATACTAAAAAAATGTCAACCTGTCAAGGGAGAGCAACATATATTGGTACATGAATTAAAGTGTTCCCAGCAAATATTTTTATTAAGCCAAGTTTAAAACAAGTTTAGATTTTTTGGATAAGTTGTCAATAGATTTTCAGATTGTTGTTTTGTTCACCATCAATGTACTTCATTCCTAAAACAAAGCAACTATACTTAAACTAGGCCAGTCTGATAACATTATCGATTTGATCCATATGACCATAAGTCTTTAATTCTGTTTAGTAAAGCACTGTAACTTGTAATGTTTGATTCTCACTAATAGAATCTAAACATTCCCACAAAACAAATGGAGATAATTTTATAACAAAATGAATAAAATACATACAATTTTAAAGTATCATTTAATCTGATGCAAGTTCAAATATGATAATTTCTTCAGAATAGCTTTCTTTAAAATCTAGTGCATTTATTATACATCATAGCAATAGCAATTTATTACTTTTTTATTATACACCACCATTTTTAATGTAATTTCAGTTTATACTTCTCTATTATTGAGAACTGAAGTGAAAAGGAACCGTCATATGAAAACGACACCATTTTAAAATAAAGCAGCATTATTATTTGATTTTAACAGAATTCAAGTGCTCAGGATGTTTGAAGTCCCCAGAAACGTCACTGACCTCTATCTGCACAACTGCCCTCTACAAAGTAATTTCATATTGTGAATGGATATTTATGAGGTTGGAGCAGAAAAACCCTGCGCCACTATATTAACTGAGCTACAATGAACACTACATATTCCCATTAGGACACCCTCCTCTTGTTCAACAAACTCTTGGGAGCTTAAACATGTAGGATTTCCAACTGAACAATGTCAAGCCATAGCTCAATGTCAGGTTCAATGCGACATTCCATGATTAAGGGTCAAATTGTCACCTCATCCACTATCAATCAGTGAAAATGTAATCTGGCAAATAATTTAATGAAGGCAATGAATCAAACAGAATTTCACTAAAAAAAAATCATTAAGTGATTTTATGCTCTATGCAGTTGACATTCACTATAAATTTACATGAAAACTAAATACAACAGATTTTAGAAGAATATGTTTGCATTCAAATAAGCTTACTCTGATAATTCATTCTGCACTCTTTTCCAAGAAAGGAAAACATCATTTACAATTAAAGAAATGTTCTTTTGTATAAACTGGCCTTTGTACTTCTCAGTTATTACAGTGATTATGTCATATTTATCTGGTTTTCTTTAAATAATGTCACGTGGAACCAAAGGCCAATTGCTATCATGTTCCAAGTTTTTAAAAGTTCATAGTAAAGCCTCACAATTATTTTCCTCTTTTTTCCCCAATCCACATTTTCACCATTCATCTTTTCCTGCTTTCTGATTGTCTTTTTCCATGAATCACACTCCAAAAGAAATCTGTTGAGAAACCATTAGCATGCCCTCCTGAGCTAAACTACAACCCAGATTGTCACTTCCAAAAAAGACAGCCTTAGTAAATTCAAAAGAAATATTTATTTGCTCCCACACTCTCCTCAGTTTGTGTCATTGAATCGCAAATATATGAGACCATCCTGCTGGTTTCCTCTTAGGTTAGTAAAAAAAAAATTGGTAAACAACAGTGCCATCAAACCACATTTGTTAGAGTTACCTTATCATAAAACCAGAAGTGGAAGTTTGCAGATGATTGCAGAATGGAATGTCCAATCCCATCTGCAGCTCCTTAGCAAATGAAGCGGCTCACGCCTGATTTTTCAAGTAACGGTCACATCACAAAGATGCCAGCAATGACTCTTTCCAACAAGAAAGAGTCTGATCATCTATGTTAAGAACCTCACCATCAACATTCAGTGGAAGTTCTGAAGTTCATGACTGACTGGAAACTCATCTGGATTAGCCATATAAACAATGTGGCTGAAACAATAAGGCATGGAATGGGCATTCTGTAGGAAATGACTCAATTCTTGACACCCAAAATATCAACAGTGTGATGGAATACTTTCCACTAGCTTGGATGGGTGTTGCTCAATCAGAAACTTTGAAAGATTCAGGAAGAAGCAACCCATCACCTAAATATTAATTGCCTTCCAATGCTGGTAGGCAGTAGGTGAATTGTGTATCATCTACAGAACGCACTCCAATTGCTCACAACTAGCAAACTTGCCACATCTACCACTGAAAAAAGATATGACATAAACACCCTAAAAGTTCTTCTCCAAATTATACATCATCCTGACTTGGAAATATATTGCCAGTCCTTTATTAATGTTGAAACTTATTTCTCAAGAGCATTGTGGCAATACCTTCACTAGAAGGACTGCAGCAATTCAAAAAGATGGTTCACCACCACTTTCACAAATGCCCAGTTTACATCTTGAAAATGAATAAAAAGTATGCAGTGTTCAATTTGGTCTTTGTCAGAGCTACAGAACACTTCACTTCTGGCTATGGATACAAACTACACATATTAAAAAAAACCCCATAAGACATAGGAGTAGAACTTGGCCATTCAGCCCATCGAATCTTTATTGCCATTCCAGCACAGCTGATTTATTATCCCTGTCAACATTCTCCCCTGTAACCTTTGAAGTTCTCACTGGTTCCCCCTCTGTCATCTGATTCCTAAATGGACATTGAACCTTTGAACACTTTCTAAAATATATATTGCTTCTGTTTTTTGCAAGATTTTTAATCTATTCAATATATGTACACTGTAACTGATTTATTTATTATTTTTTTCTTCTATATTATGCATTGCATTGAACTGCTGCTGCTAAGTTAATAAATTTTATGACACATCAGATAATAAATCTGATTCTGATAATCAAGAACCCAACAACCTCTACTTTAAATATACCCAATGACTCGGCTTCTACAGCTATCTCTGGCAATGAATTCCACTGATCCACCACCCTGTGGCTAACAAAATTCCTCATCTACGCTCTAAAGAAACATAATTATATTCTGAGGCTGCACCCTCTTGTCCTAGACTCCTCCACTATAGGCAACATCTTTTCCACATCCATTCTCCCTAGGTTTCTCGATGCGATACCCCCTCATTTTTCAAATTTCCAGTGAGTATGAGCCCAGAGCCATCAAATACTCCTCACACTTTCATTCCTGGGATCATTCTCATGACCCTCTCAATGCCAGCACATCTTTTCTTAGATAAGGGGCCCAAAACTGCACACAATACTCCAAAGCCTCAGCATTACATCATATAACCATACAACAATTACAGCATGGAAACAGGCCATCTCGGCCCTTCTAGTCCGTGCCGAACGCTTACTCTCACCTAGTCCCACCGACCTGCACTGTCCATAACCCTCCATTCTTTTCCTGTCCATATACCTATCCAATTTTACTTTAAATGACAATATCGAACCTGCCTCTACCACTTCTACTGGAAGCTTGTTCCACACAGCTACCACTCTCTGAGTAAAGAAATTCCCCCTCGTATTACCCCTAAACTTTTGCCCCCCAACTCTCAATGGGAAAACTCTATCTATCCCCCTCATAATTTTAAATACCTCTATCAAGTCCCCTCTCAACCTTCTACGCTCCAAAGAATAAAGACCTAACTTGTTCAACCTTTCTCTGTAACTTAGGTGCTGAAACCCATGTAACATTCTAGTAAATCTTCTTTGTACTCTCTCTATTTTGTTGACATCTTTCCTATAATTCGGTGAGCAGAACTGTACACAATACTCCAAATTTGGCCTTACCAATGCCTTGTACAATTTTAACATTACATCCCAACTCCTATACTTAATGCTCTGATTTAGAAAGGCCAGCATACCAAAAGCTTTCTTCACCACCCTATCCACATGAGATTCCACCTTCAGGGAACTATGCACCATTATTCCTAGATCACTCTGTTCTACTGCATTCCTCAATGCCCTACCATTTACCATGTATGTCCTATTTTGATTATTCCTACCAAAATGTAGCACCTCACACTTATCAGCATTAAACTCCATCTGCCATCGTTCAGCCCACTCTTCTAACTGGCCTAAATCTCTCTGCAAGCTTTGAAAATCTACTTCATTATCCACAACGCCACCTATCTTAGTATCATCTGCAAATTTACTAATCCAATTTACCACCCCATCATCCAGATCGTATATGTATATGACAAACAACATTGGACCCAGTACAGATCCCTGAGGCACACCACTAGTCCACCGGCCTCCAACCTGACAAACAGTTATCCACCACCACTCTCTGGCATCTCCCATCCAGTCACTGTTGAATCCATTTTACTACTTCAATATTAACACCTAAAGATTGAACCTTCCTAACTAACCTTCTGTGCGGAACCTTGTCAAAGGCCTTACTGAAGTCCATATAGACAACATCCACTGCTTTACCCTCATCAACTTTCCTAGTAACCTCTTCAAAAAATTCAATAAGATTTGTCAAACATGATCTTCCACATACATACTTGCTTTTATATTCTAGTTCTTTTGAAATGAATGCCAAAATTGCATTTGCCTTCGTTACCAATGACTAAACAGGCAAGCTAATCTTTAGAGAATCCTGCATGAGGACTCCCAAGTCCTGTTGCACTTTTGATTTCTGATTTTGCTCCCTGTTTAGAAATAGTCTACACCTTTATTTCTTCTAGCAAAGTGCATGACCATACATTTCCCTACAGTATACTCCATCTGCCACTTCTTTTTTCATTTTCCTAATCTTTCCAAGTCCTGCTGCAGACTCCCTGCTTCCTCAACACTACCTGTCTCTCTGTCTACCTTTCATTGTCCACAAACCTGGCCACAAAGCCATCAGTTCATTCATCCACAACACTGATATATAATGAAAAGTCATGGTCCCAATACCGGCCCCTGCAGAACATCACTAGTCATTTGTAGCCAACCAGAATAGGCCCCCTTTATTTCTACTCTTTGCTCTCTGCCAGTCAGGCAATCTCCTATCCGTGCTAGTATCTTCCTTGCAATACCATGGGCTGTTTAGCAGCCTCATGTGCTGCCAATGTTAAGTTTGCATTCAACCAAGGTATGAAATAAAAACTCTGAGCAACTGGAAATCTATTAAGCAGCTACAGTCAATCTGACATACAAGAGGATGGATATGGGTGTTGGAATCTCAGAATAACACTTCAATGACATTGTTACTGGAGTTCTTTATTTTTCACATTTATTTGTGGGCTTATGACTGTTGCTAGAAAGCTTTTATTCCCCATCACTATTCTTTCTGGAGAGTCACAATAATCCATGTGGTGAAGGTGCTCACACAGGATCGTAATGGAATGGGATTTATGAGACAGGTCTGGTTATTCAGGTGCATTTTGTTGTGGGCAAACCCAATCTTTAACTGGTTCATGTAGGCACAATATTTATGTGGCTTGTTACTTTGGTTTTGACATGGTTGTTAGGGAGGTATTTGATTATATTAACACTGTTAAGTACCAAAGGGAAGATGGTTAAGCCCTCTTTTATTGGAATTACAAATCGTCTTACATTTCTATAATCCATTGTAGCATTTATAAGCCCAAGACTGAAAATCCTGGAAGTTCCACATAACTTGAGTATTGTGCAATCTTCAGAACATGTTGCTAACTTTTAATCAAGATGCTGAAAGACCAATTATGAAATAGCTAAAGCTGGCTGAGTTGAGGAAACTGATGCAAGGAATTCACTGTAGCCATCTATTTCAAACTTTATCAATAGTTTGCCTGATGTAAAGTATGGTGGAGGTAGCATCATGCTATCAGGATGCCTTTCAGCAGCAGGGTCTGGAAATCTGGTCAGGATTGATGAATGACACTAAATACTGAGATTCTGGATAAAAAAGTCCGGCTAGCCAGAAAGCTTAAACTGTGGAGGAAATTTGTCTTTTAGTAGAACAATGATCCAAAGTACACTGCCAGAGCAACCACAGAGTGGCTTTAAATGAAGACATTTGGTGTCCTCAAGTGGCCCAGTCAGAGTCCTAATCTTAACCTGATCAAACAACTCTGGCATATCCTGAAGATTGCTGTCCACCACTGTTCCCCAATTAACCTGGCATAGCTTGAGCAATTTTGCAAGAAGGAATGGGCAAGTCTTACTCCATCACATTGTGCAAAGCTAACAGAGACTTATCCAAAAAGACTACTATCTGTGTGAGGTGTTTAATTAAGTACTAAGCAAGGGGGATGAAGTCTTGTGAACTGCTGACATTTCAGATTTTGAATTTTTAGTATTTGTATATTGTAAAGCATTATACATGCTTTACAATTTTCGTTGGGTTTTTGGGCTCTACTGTGAAAAAAGGAGCATGTAATGCACACATAAAAAATCTTAGTGAAATTGATCAAATTCCTGATTGTAATACTCATATATGTGAACAGAGGGCTGTGAGTTGAATACTTTTTCCAAGGCACTGTTTTGAGTTTCAGATTGAGACTTTACCAGCTTAACAATTTATTTTTTAGGTACCTTTGATAAAATAGTCTCAAGTAGGACCAAACATACAACTTCAAACTACTCTTCTAGTCACTTCATTGATTCAAAAGTTTGTTCTCCAGCTTGCTGGTTATAGTGCATACAGGGCAGGAGGTTATTAATTTATGTAGAATACGGCTCTGCTGATAACGATGCCTATAGTATCTCATGAAAATCCATTTTTAAATATTTGTCCATTCTAAATATATGTCATTTAGCATAAGTGGTATACAGCATGACAGAAAGCTCCCTTAGTGTGACCATAATACTTTTGTTTTCACAAAGATAGTTCAGTAATTATTTTTATCAACAATTTCACGACAGATATATCAGCAACAGACTGATGTGGATGATGACAAGATTTTTTTCTTATCTTGTCGTTATACTACCATGCTATAGGGATTGTAAGAATCAACAGACCATCAGATTTTGACTGACATACTTGATATCTTCCAGGTTTCAGGTAAGACTTACTTTCTTCGGGTTGTGGTTGAGAAGGGGTGGGGCCTTTGCCCCAGGTGCCCATTTTCCAGTGTTACAATATCATGGGGATGTTTGGAGCCCATTCCCATTACCAACTTTCTAGCTAAAGTGAAAACTGCCTGAAATCTGCTCCACTATTTGATATAGCAATTCCTGCTGAAAATTAATGTTTTAACAGTTCTTGCTGTGGTAAGAATTTACACTTCTATGTTTATGCTCACAGAAGACAAGGAGTGGTTGTAGACGGGTCATATTCTGCATGGAGGCCAGTGACCAGTGTTATGCCTCAGGGATTTGTTCTGGGACCCTACTCTTTGTAATTTTTATGAATGACCTGGATGAGGAAGTGGAGGCATGGGTTAGTAAATTTGCTAATGGTACAATGGTTGGGGGCGTTGTGGATAGTGTGGAGGGCTGTCAGAGGTTACAGTGGGACATTGATAGGATGCAAAACTGGGCTGAGAAGTGGCAGATGGAGTTCAACCCAGATAAGTGTGAGGTGGTTCATTCTGGTAGGTCAAATAAGATGGCAGAATATAACATTAATGGTAAGACTCTTGGCAGTATGGAGGATCAAAGGGATCTTGAGGTCCGAGTCCACAGGATACTTAAACCTGCTACGCAGATTTACTCTGTGTATAAGAAGGCATATGATGCATTGGCCTTCATCAATCATGGGATTGAGTTTAAGACCTGAGAGGTAATGTTGCAGCTATATAGGACAATGGTCAGACCCCACTTGAAGTACTGTGCTCAGTTCTGGTTGCCTCACTACAGGAGGGACATGGAAACCATAGAAAGGGTGCAGAGGAGATTTACAAGGATGTTGCCTGGATTGGGGAGCATACCTTATGAGAATAGGTTGAGTGAACTTGGCCTTTTCTTCTTGAAGCGATGGAGGATGAGAGGTGACCTGATAGAGGTGTATAAGATGATGAGAGGCATTGATCATGTGGATAGTCGGAGGCTTTCCCTCAGGGCTGAAATGGCTAGCATGAGAGGGCACAGTTTTAAGGTGCAGAGGAGATGTCAGGGGTGGTTTTTTTTACGCAAAGTGGTGAGTTCGTGGAATGGGCTGCTGTCGGTGACGGTGGAGGCAGAAACAATAGGGTCTTTTAAAGAGACTCCTGGATGGCTACATGGAGCTTAGTAAAAGAGGGTTATGGGTAAGGCCTAGGTAATTTCTAAGGTAAGGACATGTTTGGCACAGCTTTGTGGGCCGAGGGGCCTGTATTCTGCTGTATGTTTTCTATGTTTCTATGCTTTGTACTCGACTTTCAAAACAATGTGCAGTTATTAGCTCCAATAAGGCAGGTAATCCACCAGACATGATCATGATTAATAACATTATTGTGACATCTGGGCTTTATTTGACAGGCATTGAAAATTTGGAGCAAAACACATACAAAACACTTGAGTAAAAATTAATTAATCAGAGAGTGTGATCAGAATTTGTTGTCTACAGACGTGGTGCAAGTAGAGCTAACTTAGGGTTTTCAAAAGGGAAATGAATAGGCACAGCAGAAAACTAATTTGTTGGGCTAAGGGGAAAGAGCAGCAGAGTTGGTCATGTCAGATTGGCCTATAAGGATTGGTAAAGGTGTAATGGGCGGAATGGCTTTCAATTTTGTATTTTCCACATACAACTTGTCCTGCAGTAATAAGTGCAGAGGTCTCGAATGCTTCTTTGCTGGCATTTTATTGACTTTGGAATAAGTTCGTAAATTGCATTTTAACTTATTAATTTTGGATATTAATTCTGGCAAGAAAAAATTAACACATTGATGTACTTTAGGAATTAACATGCTCTGTCAATGTATTTGCCACTCATCTTTACTAATTATTGATTCTCCAATATCTTTCCTCATTATTTCCTGCAAGTAGGAGATATTGCAATATAACCTTGATAACAGCAGAACTGCCAAGAAAGCTTGTGGTCAATGAAATACCTCTGAGCTGTAGCTCAATATAGGAAGTTGTAGCTGTATTTGCTAATGGGATGCTTAGCAAAAGCTGCTAATGATCTGAAAAGTTTCTGCTAAATTCTATCAAGATTATCACATTCACCTACCCAGATTACATAATTAATGCAACTCTGCAATTTGAGGTAAATTCCAAGTAAAGACTGACTTTCAAGAGGCCTCCTTAAAAATACTCCAGCTATGTTTGGCAAACAAGCTGTAAGAACTAGAACATTTTGTATTCAATATTTGTGTCTGATATCAATCAACGATTATGCACTACAGATAACATTGACAGATCTCAACATTACCAGTGTATTTTGTTAATTCTCTCTTGCTTCATAATAATTGTGCTGATTGAATTGGTTATTATCAATAATTTTTGAATTATGGAAACAAAAATAACATTTAAGGACTGATTGTACTGCTGACATTGCCATTTCTAAAATTGGATTTACTTACCAAGAGTCAGTGATTTATGTGTGGAACAGAACATAATGGCAACTGTATCTGCAGGTGTAAAACCAGACTTTTTTCTAAAAGAGAAATAGAATACACATCTACCTTAAAAAAATTGTTGCATTGAACTTTTATGGAAATAACAGAAGCATGGGAATATACAAGAAAAAAATTAATCTGACCTATTATACCCATACTAGCCAAAATAAGAGTTGTCTACCCAAACATTACATTCCTGTTTATGTCTCTTGCCTTATAGTTAATATATAAGGTGCTCATTCAAGGGGGGTGGTGTGTGTGTGTGTGTGTGTGTGTGTGTGTGTGTGTGTGTGTGTGTGTGTGTGTGTGTGTGTGTGTGTGTGTGTGTGTGTGTGTGTGTGTGTGTGTGTGTGTGTGTGTGTGTGTATGTGTGAGAGAGAGATAGAGAGAAAAAACACTATTCAGTCTTCATTGTTACAGGCAATGAGATCAAGATTGCCATCATCCTCTGGGTAAACACATTTCCTCTCAATTCCATTCTAATGTTCCTTACCATATCTATACTTTGTACTCATCTGTCTTTTAAAGGAAATGTCATTTCTATCCATTCTTTCATGGCTTCTCATATTTTGATATACTTCCATTAAACCTTCTTCTCTCTTTTACAGAGGATAACTCCTTCTTCTCTGATACTTCCTCCTAGCTCAAATTCCTGGAAAATTTCTTGGAAATCTCTTCAGTGTGTATTTCAGCATTTTCAAATTCTTCCTATGATGTTGTGACCTGAACCATATGCATATGTTTTATATTGTTCTACCCTAACCTTCCTTATCTTGTACACTGAAGGAAATCAACCATCATGTCTTCAGTTCTGTATTCAGTTTCAGAGTAAGAAACTTGGGTCAGAAAAAATAGTGTTTAACTTTAATGAAGACAAGGTTGACAAGGTGGTTAAGAAGGGTTATGGAATGGTTGCTTTTATTAGCCGAGGCATTGAGTTCAAAAGTCAGGAGGTTATGTTGCAATTTTATAAAAACCCTGGTCAGGCTATATCTGGAGTATTGTGTACATTTCTGGTCACCCCACTATAGGAAGGATATTGAGGCTTTGGAGAAGGTGCAGAAGAGATTTACCAGGATGCTACCTGGTTTGAAGGGCATGTGGTATCATGAGAGGCTGGATAAACTTGGGGTGTTTTCTCTGGAATGGCAGACGATAGAGGTTTAAGATTATGAGGGGCATAGACAGAGTAGACAGGCAGTATCTGTTTCCCAGGGGTGATATGTCTAATACCCAAGGGTGTGCACTGAAGGTGAGAGGGGGTAGATTCAAGGGTGTTGTGAGGAGTAAGTATTTCACTCAGATAGTGGTGGATGCCTGGAATGCACTGCCTGGCATGGTAGTAGAGGCAAATACATTAGAGGCTTTTAAGAAACGTTTGGAGAGGCACATGGATATGAGGAAGATGGAGGGATATGGACATGGTGTAGCTAGGAGGGATTAGTATTTGGGTGTTTTTGATTTGCTTTTCAGCGGGTTCGGCACAACACTGTGGGCCAAAATGCCTGCCCTTGTTCTGTGTTCTATGTAAAAAGTAGACGATTATCAATAACAATTATTGGCAAATGTTAGAATAAATTAGCAAGGAATTAATAGCAGCACATTTCAAGCAGAGTCAGGATGGCTCCAGGAAGGAGAGATCACATCTGATAAATTTACTGAAATTTTTCTGAGGACGCCTCAATTTGAGCAAATGATGAGTTTAAACACTTTTCATCCAGAAGGAGAGTCTTTGACAAAATAGTAATTATCTTTCCATAGATGCTACTTGACCTGCTGAGTGTTTCTAGCATTTAGCTGACTTTACACAGATGTTAATAAGTTAAATAAGAGGGTTAAATATTGGGAAAGTGTTTTCTGTGAAAACGTGTTGTTAATTTTAGAAGAAAAAAAATAAGGAAATAAAGAGTGTAATATCCATGACTAAAAGCTGTGTCTATGTTTCTATACCTATGTTTCTAAACAGGCCTCAGTATCCTACTGTTGTTGTGCAATCCAATGTCTAATTTGTTCGCCTGAGAGTATTGTCTAAAATTTCAGACTGAATTTTTTACCCAACAGGACAAGCTGATATTTTCAAATTATACATTTTATATTAACCATATTCTATCTGCAAATGGAAATGTACTCAAAGAAAAATAACCCACCTTGTAGAGATGAAAAATGTTAAAAACATGAAACTCAGCTGAAGGGAAAATACTAAAAGAAAAAATGAAATAATATTTGATATTGCTAAAAACTACAATTATTTTCAATGTGCATGCAATCTGCTATGCAATTAGAATGAAAAACCAAACAACTATTAACATAAATTCATATTAAACTTTTCAGCATTTTATCCTTTTTATTGTCAGATTTTTAAATCGTATAAATTTTCATGCACAATATTAACAATGAAGTTATCATTATTATTTGCAATTTATTAAAACAACTGCAAGTTCCTTATATGAATACTAGTCAACATGATAATGGCCCACTCTACAATTTCAAACATATCTATATGACTTAATAATAAAATTTGTTAAAATAATTAAACTAGTAATATCAAAGAGCTTACATAAAGAAAGCATATCCAGCAGTTAATTAGAACCACTGCTATACTAAACATCAGTTTCATCTTGCCCTAAACTGTGTAATTTCTAGTATTAAAAGTAATTTATATCAGAATTTGAAATCCTATAACAATTAAGTCCAAAGATTACACTCAATTCAAAAACAAAAACACAATGCTTCTGAATAAAATTTTGTAAAAATTGCTGGAAACATATTTGAATACTAGTGTTTTTGACATAGGCTACTGTAATCTTCAAACACAAATGACCTTCAAAATATTTAGTTCAGATTGAATTCAGAATTACAGTGAACTAATTTCAGGCTGTTTACAAGGTTATCCTGAATATATAAAACTTGGTAATAGGGGTTATAACTACAAACCCCATTTCCAGAGAAGTTGGGATATTTTCAAAAATGCAATAAAAACAAAAATCTGTGATATGTTAATTCACGTGAACCTTTATTTAACTGACAAAAGTATAAAGAAAAGATTTTCAATAGTTTTACTGACCAACTTAATTGTATTTTGAAAAAAACACAAATTTAGAATTTGATGGCTGCAACACACTCAACAAAAGCTGGGACAGAGTTAAAATAAGATTGAAAAGTGCACAGAATATTCAAGTAACACTGGTTTGGAAGACTCCACATTAAGCAGGCTAATTGGTAGCAGGTGACGTATCATGACTGGATATAAAAGTAGCGTCCATCAAAGGCTCAGTCTTTGCAAGCAAGGATGGGTTGTGGCTCACCCCTTTGTGCCAAAATTCATGAGAGAATTGTTAGTCAGTTCAAAAGGAACATTTCTCAATGCAAGATTGCAGAGAATTTAGGTCTTTCAACATCTACAGTACATAATATTGTGAAAAGATTCAGAGAATTCAGAGACATCTCAGTGCGTAAAGGGCAAGGTTGGAAACCACTGCTGAATGCGTGTGATCTTCAAGCCCTTAGGCGGCACTGCCTAAGAAACCGTCATGCTACTGTGACAATTATAGCCACCTGGGCCCGGGAGTACTTCGAAAAACCATTGTCACTTAATACAGCCCGTCGCTGCATCCAGAACCTGAAACTGTATTATGCAAGGAGGAAGCCATACATCAACTCTATGCAGAAACGCCAGCGAATTCTCTGGGCCCAAGCTCATCTCAGATGGACCGAAAGACTGTGGAACCGTGTGCTGTGGTCAGATGAGTCCACATTTCAGCGAGTTTTCGGAAAAAACGGGCGTCGAGTTCTCCGTGCCAAAGATGAAAACGACCATCCTGATTGTTAACAGCGAAAGGTGCAAAAGCCAGCATCTGTGATGGTATGGGGGTGCATCAGTGCCCGTGGCATGGGTGAGTTGCATGTATGTGAAGGTACCATTGACTCTGAGGCTTATATTAGGATTTTAGAGAGACTTATGTTGCCATCAAGGCAACGTCTCTTCCTGGGATGTCCATGCTTATTTCAGCAGGACAATGCCAGACCACATTCTGTAGGGGCTACAACAGTGTGGCTTTGTAGACACAGAGTGCATGTGCTTGACTGGCCTGCTGCCAGTCGATATCTATCTCCTATTGAAAATGAAGAGAAGAATCAGACAATGGAGACCACGGACCGTTGAGCAGCTGAAGTCTTATATCAAGCAAGAATGGGCAAAATTTCCAATCGCAAATCTACTACAATTAGTATTCTCAGTTCCAAAATGATTAAAAAGTGTTATTAAAAGGAAAGGTGATGTAACACAATGGTAGACATGCCTCTGTCCCAACTTTTGTTGAGTGTGTTGCAGCCATCAAATTCTAAATTTGTGTATATTTACAAAATACAATTAAGTTGGTCAGTAAAACTATTGAAAATCTTTTCTTAGAGCAAACACGAGGAAATCTGCAGATGCTGGAAATTCAAACAACACACAAAATGCACACAAAAGACGAAACGTCGACAGCGCTTCTCCCTATAGATGCTGCCTGGCCTGCTGTGTTCCACCAGCATTTTGTGTGTGTTGTTGTTTGAAAATCTTTTCTTTGTACTTTTGTCAGTTAAATAAAGGTTCACGTGAATTAACATATCACAGATTTTTGTTTTTATTGCATTTTTGAAAATATCCGAACTTTTATGGAAATGGGGTTTGTAGCTGTGAATTCCATTCTTCCTAGACAGTCTCTTGGGATTGAGGATGACCTTCTTCCTCCCTAGTTCTGTGGGTTCTAAGATGGCTGAGGTGACTAATGTGGTATCTCCAGACACTGCCACAGCTGGGACATAAGATGTTTTATGGGATGAGTGGATGGGGTGCTTGGGAGATGATGTGCTCCTCTAAATTTACTCTGGGCTTCTAAAAGCTCTCTAGGGTTCACAATATCTTCCCTTATTCTCCTTCATTTCGAATGGTTCAGAGATCACGTTTCCATGAGATGGTGGGAATGCTCTTCTTTTTCAAGGAGGCTTTGAGAACATCTTTAGATCTGTTCCTCTGTCTCTTACAGTGAGCTCAAAATAGAATGTCTATTTCAGGAGTTTAGTATCGGGCATCTGAACAAGGTGGTGTGCCATTTACAATTAACATGTATAACAAGTTGATTTGGGAGACGATGATGATAGTTTGCTTTGGAGAATTTTGAATGTACTTCTTCTTTGATGTACCAGCTGCATATATGTTTCAGAAGCTTACAAGAAATCAAGTTTCACAGCTGCCAGGAGATCTCTGCTGTTTTTAAGGATTTGTCTTAAAACTTTATTTTCCTCAGAAAGCAATGATGAATTTCATCATCTATGCTGGATACATAACAAGAAAACCTAAAAATATAGTGAAGAAAAATATGTTTCGGTTTCTCTGTTTATAATGTATATGCCTTTCCAAAGCTGCAATGAGAGTGAGGGACTTTCTGTACATTGGAAAAGGAGTACTAGCACCCACTATATGCTATTTATAAGCAAAATAAAATTAACCTATCAAAATTACTTCTGATTCTTTTTTAACATCATGGTTCATAGTTGTGCTTTACGAAAGTGACACCAGAATGCTGAAGATATCACATGGACCCACCATATACTTAGGCGATTAGTTTCTTACAACTTACTGTGTGATCTAATCTTGTATAGCTAACAATGATCTACTTGCAATTAAAAATGAACATTATGTATTCTTATTGAATATTGCTTGTTACTTACTTATAAAAACAATTAATATAAGGCTAAAGGTATCCAGGTCAATTTTCGGATTGGAGAAAGTATCACAAAATGTTGAATATATGATCATAAGGAGCACACAGCTGCTAATAGCACCAAATGGTGGCTTCTTTCTTTCAAGCCAATCCTTGATGTATCGTCGAGCAATCTGTGCACAACAAAAAATCAACAAATTATGTTGGAGGCTGAGTCAAGTTGGGCATAACAAAATAAATGTGACACTAAAATGGCATTGAGGACATGGATTAATTCCACTGGTGAACACAATGGATTTCAAAGCTTTCCAGCTGCACAACTGTTCTGGGTGCAGGGGAATTCTAACAAGAATACATTTTAAACTATAGTCAAGCACATTGTAGCAAAAACTCTTTGTTAGTTGCCACAGGAATATACCCATTAAGCTTTGCTTAAAATTTAATTCTCAATGAAGACATGCAGTAACTAGCTATTCTTCTTTGTGACCAATAATTTTCGTTTAAACTCAGTACTGCAAATATTGGACACCTGGAATTACATAAAGATGAATAATCAAAAGTGATCCTTAGAAAATTTTAATATTTAAATAGCTAGTATTGCACTAGGTTTCTCATTAACTATAGTTCATGCTTGAAACTTCAAAGATGAGGGAACTTAAATATTCAATCTCTGAATATTCAGTCTAAATGTAAACCTGTATATGATGACATTCAAAATATATTAAAATAGGAGCATTATCAGTTGAAAACTAAATAATGAAGTGAAAATCAAATTACCAACAAAGATGCTAATTCTATTAATTAAAACATGATGAAATATTTCTTTGATTTGTATTTCAAACATCTTTTGACTTGAACTAAACAAATTGCCAACACACATTATATAAAATTGGAGCCAAAATAAAGTTTCTACATGACATTGAAACTTTTAACACAGAAGTCAAAAACATTACTTTGGGACCAGAAGACATTTTCACACACATACAGTATTTTCTGAGACAAAAATCTTTTCAATGATAAAAAAAAGCATTAGATCCATTAAGTGAACATGGACAATGTTTCAGAACACAATGTTTATTTTTACACTTCTGAGTACATCTATTTAAGGTCAATACATAAAGGGAGGGTGTTTGGGGGTTGATGTTCTGTTAAGTTATTTGTGTGGAAGTGGGAATGATTTTTGGGATGGTTAGTGTATGGGGGGAGGGGGTTGATGATCGAGATGCTGTTTGGTTTTGTATGGGGGGGTGGGTTTGATGCTTCTCTCAGAATGACTTTCATATTCTTTATGTTTTTGTGGCATTCTGGAGAATACAAATTTCAAGTTGTATATGGATATATGCTTTGATAATAAATTAACTTTTGAATGTTATATATAAGCAATTAGTACCATTGATCAGTCAGTATTTCAGTATAAATTATATATTTTATACATAGATATCAAGATTGCAATCTGATTTAAGTTCCAAATTATATTCGGTCATTAGAACACAGAACATAGAACAGTACAGCGCCGTACAGGCCCTTTGGTGCTCAATATTGCACCAACTTTTTTCCTGTTCTACAATCAATCTAATCTTTCCCTCCCATTATTCTTTCATCCATTTGGCTATCTAAGAGTCTCTTAAATGCCCCTAATGTATCTGCTTCTACCATCACCCTTGGCAGAGCATTCCTACCTCTGTTATGCCCCCCCCCCATACTTTCTTCCAAACACATTAAAGTTATGCCCCCTCATGTTAGTCATTTCCGTCCTAGGAAAAAGTCTCTGACTGTTCACTCTATCTATGCCTCTTATCATCTTGTACACCTTTGTCAAATCACCTCTCATCCTCCTTTTTGATAAACAGAAAAACCCTCGTTCACTCAACCTATCCTCTTAAGGCATACTCCCTAAATCAGGCAGCATCCTGGGAAATCTCCTCTGCAGCTACTCTAATGCTTCCACATACTTCCTGTAATGAGGTGATCAAGTGTGGTCTAACCAGTTTTATAGAGCTGCAACATTACTTCACAGCTCTTTAACACAGTAACTTCACAAATGAAGGCCAACACAACATACCATATGCCTTCTTAATCACCTTTTCAACTTGTGCTACAACTTTGAGGAATCTATAGATGTGAATCCCACACTGCTAAGAAACCTACCATAACCCTATATTTTGCCTTCAAGTTTGACCTTCCAAATTAAATCATTACAAACTTTCCTGGAATGAGCTCCATCTGCCATTTGGCATCCTATCAATGTCCCAAGGAAACCTACAACAACCTTCCACACAATCCACAATGTCATCTCACAACTTACAAAGTTTGTACTAACACACCTTCACTTCCTCATCCAAGTCATTTATAAAAATCACGAACAGCAGGGGTCCGAGAACAATGTCCCTGCTGAACACCACTAGTCACTTACCTCCAGGCAGAAAATTTTCCATCTATTACCACCCTCTGCCTTCTGTAGGCAAGCCAACTCTGAATCCACACAGCCAAGTTTCCATGGATCTCATGCCTCCTCACTTTCTGAATGAACCAACCAAGGGAAACCTTGTCAAATGCTTTCCTAAACTCCATACAACACCACATTCACTGCTCTATCTTCATCAATTTGTTTTACTCACAAGTCTGATTGAACTCTTGTCATTTCCTTGAAGAATTCTATCAGGCTCGTGAGGCATGACCCACGTCCTCACAAAGCCATGATGACTATCCTTATGCTTCTTCAAATGCTCGTAAGTACTGTCTCTAAGAATCTTCTCCAACAGTTTGCCTACCACTGACGTAAGATGCAATGGTCTATAATTCTCAGGTTTATACCTATTACCTTTTTTAAAGAAAGGAGTAACATCTACCACATTCCAACTATCCTGCACTACTCCTGTGGCTACTGAGGATGTAAAGATCATCATCAAAGGCAGTGCAATTTCTTCCCTTGCTTCCGGTAGTCACATGGTGTTTATCCCATTGACTACAGGAACTTAACTATCCTAATCCCTTTCAAAAGTTGCCGAACACCCTCTTTCCTAACATTGAGAAATTAGGCACAGAAATAAATATCTCTAATATATAACCATATTGCATAGTAAACTACAATATTGGGCTAGTGCCCCAAAAACATGATAAACAAAAAGACCCACGAAAGATGTGATTTGGTGTGCATATTCATACAAAGATCCAAAAAATATACTTGCATCAGAAATATCAGAGGCATCCACAGAACTTAAGACATCCTCATAACTAAAGAGGTGCATCTATGTAGGCTAGGGAGTCACCAAAACAATTCTACACAAAGATCTGTAGCTTCCTGCAACCTCACATATAGGTTCACACATTGTGCTTGGGCTACTTAGCTTATGGAGAAAAAGGTCATAGCCATTCTCAGCTTCCTAGTTTGCAGACTACTCCAGATTGCTCTTGTGATGTCACACCTCACAAATTTTTCAGACTATATACTCAGGAAGGGAATACTTAATGTACTTTTTTCAATAGCCCATGTGAGCAGACAGAGTGGGAATGAGGATTTGCCAGCATTGTAACCTCCCTGAAAGGACAATCATACACCACATTCATGTGGTATTGCTCCTTGGATCAAGTCAAGCAAGGCTGGTTGCATAGACTTGGATGGTCTTTATGAATCCCCTACCCACGAAGATGTCTCTAGTGTTTATTGTTTTCCAGCACCCTCTCTCCCTTCTCTTATATTTACAACATTCATTCTAAAGCTAGTAGGAATTGCTAGAAGAAAATTATATTCTAACTGTATCTCTTTAAAGTCCACATCCCATGGTCACAAATGTAAAGAGCTTGTAATAACATCAATAACACATGATGAAGCTGACAGAGCATAGAGTTACTAAGCTCATGGATTTGAGCTTTGTCATTAGAAACGAGAATGGTGCCGGAGGATTGGTGTATTGCTCATGTTGTTCCATTGTTTAAAAAGGATCCTAAGAGTAAACCTCGCAATTATAGGCCTGTAAGTTTGACGTCAGTGGTGGGTAACTTAATGGGAAGTATTCTTAGAGATGGTATATATAATTATCTGGATAGACAGGGTCTGATTAGGAACAGTCAACATGGATCTGTGTGTGGAAGGTCGTTTGACAAATCTTGATGAAATTTTTTTAAGAGGTTACTAGGAAAGTTGATTAGGGTAAAGCAGTGGATGTTGTCTATATGGACTTCAGTAAGGCCTTTGACAAGGTTCTGCACGGAAGGTTATTTAGGAAGGTTCAATCTTTAGGTGTTAATATTGAAGTAGTAAAATGAATTCAACAGTGACTGGATGGGAGATGCCAGAGAGTAGTGGTGGATAACTGTTTGTCAGGTTGGAGGTCGGTGACTAGTGGTGTGCCTCAGGGATCTGTACTGGGTCCAATGTTGTTTGTCATATACATTAATGATCTGGATGATGGGGTGGTAAATTGGATTAGTAAATTTGCAGATGATACTAAGATAGGTGGCGTTGTGGATAATGAAGTAGATTTTCAAAGCTTGCAGAGAGATTTAGGCCAGTTAGAAGAGTGGGCTGAAAGATGGCTGATGGAGTTTAATGCTGATAAGTGTGAGGTGTTACATTTTGGTAGGAATAATCAAAATAGGACATACATGGTAAATGGTAGGGCATTGAAGAATGCAGTAGAACAGAGTGATCTAGGAATAATGGTGCATAGTTCCCTGAAGGTGGAATCTCATGTGGATAGGGTGGTGAAGAAAGCTTTTGGTATGTTGGCCTTTCTAAATCAGAGCATTGAGTATAGGAGTTGGGATGTAATGTTAAAATTGTATGAGGCATTGGTAAGGCCAAATTTGGAGTATTGTGTACAGTTCTGGTCACCAAATTATAGGAAGGATGTCAACAAAATAGAGAGAGTACAGAGGAGATTTACTAGAATGTTACATGGGTTTCAGCACCTAAGTTACAGAGAAAGGTTGAACAAGTTAGGTCTTTATTCTTTGGAGCGCAGAAGTTTGAGGGGGGGACTTGGTAGAGGTATTTAAAATTATGAAGGGGATAGACAGAGTTGACATTGATAGGCTTTTTCCATCCAGAGTAGGGGAGATTCAAACAAGAGCATGAGTTGAGAGTTAGGAGGCAAAAGTTTAGGGGTAACATGAGGGGGAATTTCTTTACTCAAACAGTGGTAGCTGTGTGGAATGAGCTTCCAGTAGAAGTGGTAGCGGCAGGTTCGATATTGTCATTTAAAGTAAAATTGGATAGGTATATGGACAGGAAAGGAATGGAGGGTTATGGGCTGAGTGCAAGTCGGTGGGACTAGGTGAGAGTAAGTGTTCAGCAGGGACTAGAAGGGCCGAGATGACCTGTTTCCATGCTGTAATTGTTATATGGTTATATGGATTTGATCATCATAATATTCAACCAAAAACAAAGCTAAGTTTTACCCTGAATTGAAAATGGGGGGGAGGGAGGAGGAAGAGATAGAGGTAAATGATATTGTAAAGGGTCAGAATATAGATGACAAAGCAGCTAGTGAGTGGATCCTATGAAGAAGGACTTGCTCAAATAAATATATGACCTAGCAGCAAAAAATTACGAAATACAAGGTACAATTGATTTTACACATTAAATTTACAAGTTACTACTGTGGGATGGTTTAAAAGTTTGTGATTGAGTCATTTGGTGTATCCATTTCAAAAAGATCTGGGCATATATAAGATGTTTGGAAAATTGAATTAAACATTTAAAAAATGTATTATTGCATTGTAGAATTATCAATTAAAATGGATATTGATGGAAGTTACAGGAACACATTGAGATTTCAAAATTTAATTCCAATAGATCTCCGGTAAAGTGGCTTTACAGGGAATAGTTAATGTGGCACAATAGGCCGACTGGATCCATGCTGGCTCCAGCAGAACAATCCCATCATTCTCCTTTTCTTTTTTTCTGTGTTGCCCACTACCTATTGCATCCCACATAGCCAGATACTGTGATTCTTTTGCCACTCATTGTCTCTAAGGAATACTTTATAATAGTCAATTAAAGGACAACTTATGGCAGCTAATTAAACTACTGGCATATCTGTGGGATGTGGAATGAAGATAGAACACAAGACGAAAATTCAGTCATGCAAGGAGACATGCTGACTCCACACAGACACCACCCAAGTTCAGGATCAAACATCGGTCCCTGGAACTTTGAGGCAGCTGTATTAATTGCTGTACTATTGTGCCATGCAGTTGAATCTCTGGTATTGCCCTCTGCAATATCCTCAACCTAAGATGGCGAGAAATAAGCAAAAAAGGCAATCCAGAACTGTTTGACTCACTGCAGTTTCAAACATTCAGGCTTAAAGATGCCAGAAATGGCCAGGAGTGAACATGAATCGATTTCACTATTTCAGCAAATAGTAAAATTTGAAGGTACTGGCAATCATCTTGAATGTTACAATGAAAATGAAGTTTTGGAGAATGCAATCATCAACAGCATTGTATGAAGATAGTCCATTATCTACACTATATGTCTGCACTGATTTTGTTCATTTACAGTTGATCAAAAGAACACGGCAGCGTACAGGTGTACTGGATAAATTCTTTTGTCGATAACAGTTAGGAACTAATACGCAGTTTTAAAGTTTAGTAGTAGTATTGATAACATTCTAATTTGTTTTGTATTTCCACTGAATAGATTATTTGTTACTCAGTTGAATGGTAGCTTGTCTTTTTTATACCTTTTTAACTGTTTTCATGAAACTCTGGCTAATTGGGGCAGCCACTTAATTGGATCAAAATGTACTGGTCCCAATGTGTCCCAATTAACTAGAATCTACTGTATTAGGGAAGATGTTAATTGATTACATTTGTAAAGGAATTAAAAGACTACTTGACAGGTGATCCTCTGCAAGAGAGTTTCCTTTGACAGTGTACCAAACATTGATTAGTTGGTATACTTTCCTGTAAAAATTTTATACTAACACCATCTGGTGTGCAATCACATAATCTTATACTATCAGAATTTGCTCCAGTCATGCTACTCTGAAATCTGGATCCACCAATGTTATGCAATGGCACATGATTATCAGTTCAAAAATTGCAATGTAATTGAAGCTACAATAATGACTGGCGATATTGTCGGGGAAAACGTCTTCACCTTTCAAATACCAATTACTGCACTTAATTTACCTTTTCAGTTTAGGTGACTTCAGTTCCCTGTTCAACATAGTTTTGATATGAGCTTAAGAACAATCAACCTTAATCACAAAACTCAGCACTTTTCCCATGCAAGCCAGACAAAACACTTGAGAAAGTCAGCAGGTGAGGCAGCGTTTAGGGACGCGAATAAACAGTCGACGTTTCGGGCCAAACTGCTTCAGCAGGACAGATGAAAAGCTCGATGAAGGTCCTGTTGAAGGGTCTCAGCCTGAAATGTCAACTGTTTATTCATTTCCATAGATGCTGCCTGACCTGCTGAATGCCTCCATTATTTTGTGCGTGTTGCTTTGGATTTCCAGCATCTACAGAATCTCTTGCACTTTTCTCATGTCAGCTATATATTGGTTGCTTCAGATTTAGAAATATAAATAATCAATACGTTTTCATGTTTAATCAAAAGCAAGAAATATAGTGCATTATGAAGCACTTCAACATTGAACATCCTGGTTCAGAGAACCGTTGTCTAACTTCTATATACATTCAACGGTCAAATATATTATTGTTAAACAACAATAAACTTGACTTGATATCAAGTAAATACAAACACTGTGCATAGGTGGACACTTACTTAAAAAGAGTCAAATTAAAATATTTTTATATACATTTTTATGTACAATATGTTTTTTATTTGTAATTTAAGAACAAACAACATAATTTAACCCACCAATCAGATTACCCACAGACTCACTATCTATTTATTTTAGGTTTTATTTCATTTACAGGAAATATTACAAAATCCAACTGCATGAAAATAAATGCTAATATCAAGATTGCCAGTACAATAACTTGAAAGCTCATATTCCCTAAATGAGACTCAGTCAAATTTGAAATTTGTGGAACTAAAGGCAAATTATGACTGGCTTAGGAAAATGGCTATGACAAAAACAGGAAGTAGTGGTACTCAAATTGGCAAGATGTGATTTAAGTGTCCAACAAAAAATCGATAATGAAGCATAACTGTTTACCATATTTATTAGTAACCAGTAATGAACAGAAAGATTCAAGATTGTTTAATGTCATTTCCTGTACAAAAATGTAAAAGACAAAAAAATTGTTACTCCAGAGCTGTAGCAGCACAATAAAAACATAAAAGATAAAAATTGCAATAATTAAAAAATATGTATATAAATACATGACAGTTTATATAAATAGATAAATTGTACATCCATAAATTGACATGAGGCTCTATATAAGGTGATTGTCTGGAAATAATAAAGTAGTGGTGGGAGCTTGTGGGTAGATGTGTTCATCACTTTTACTGCTTGCAGAAAGTAACTGTTTCTGAGTCTGGTGGTTCTGGCTACGTAGCCTCCACCCTGATGGAAGGGAGACCAACTGTCCGTGAGCAGGGTGGGTTGGATCCCTCATGGTGTTGCTGGCCTTTTTCCAGTATCTTTCTGCATAAATGTCCTTGATGGTAGGTAGGCTGGTACCAGTGATGGTTTGGGAAGTTTTGACTACCCGTTGCAGAGCCTTCCTGTCTGTCACTGTGCAGTTCCCAGACCACGCATGATGTAGCTTGTCAGGATGCTCTCTACTGCACATCTACTGTGAACATGGATGAACAAAGTCCCGCTTTCTTCAGCCTCCACAAAAAGTAGAGGTGTTGATGAGTTTTCTTGATGGTGTAGATGTGTTCTGGGACCATAAGAGGTTGTGTGTCATGTACACACCCAGGAGTATGGAACTGCTTGCAATTTTCACTGTTGTACAGCTGATGAAAAGGGGAAGGGGTGGGTTGAGTGCTGCGAGTTCTCCTAAAAATCATCTGCTTTGTCTTGTTTAAGTTAAAGAAGAGGTTATTTGCCAGGTACCAGGTCTCAAGCTCTTCCACCTCTTCTCTGTAGGCCATCTCATTGTTGTTGGAGATGAGCCCTACCACTGTCATGTCACTGGCGAACTTGACAATGTAACTGCTCCAGTGTTGAGCCATGCAGTCACATGTGTGCAGAGTGTACAGTAATAGGCTCACCACACAGTCCTAGGGTCACCCATGTTAAGGATAATGGGTAACGAAGCACAGATGTACATCCTGATTATCTGAGGTCTGTTGGTTAGGAAGTCTAATACACTGTTGCACAGTGGTGTATTTAGACTATGGAGCAGCAGTTGTTCACTAAGGTCTACGGGACAATAGTGTTGAATGCCAAACTGAAATCCAGAAACAGCAATCTAACATTAGTGTCCTTGTTTTCTAGGTGAGTCAGGGCCAAATGCATGACAGATCTTATGTCATCTGTCGTAGAGTGGTTCTGTCAGTAAGCATACTATATTAGTCCAAAATGGCATGAATAGAGTTTTTGATATGTGCCATTTTCAGCTGTTCGCATGTGTCACTTCAGGTTGACTGGCGTCAGTGCCACTGGGCGGTAGTAATTCAGTTCTGAAGGAATTGTGTTCTTTGATACAGGAAGGATGGGTGGTTGATTTGAAGCATGTGGGGACAGTAACCTGGCCAAGTAATGTGTTGAAGATGTTCATGAAGACGTCAGTGAGTTGGTGTGACCACTCCCTGAGAACTCAGTCTGAGATGTTGTCTGGCCCGGCTGCCATACAGGAGCTGACTCTCTGCAGGGTCCTTTTTACATATGCTGCTCTTATAAGAGGGCAAAAAAAATTCCCCAACACATACCTAATAATGATCCCTCTTGATGCTTAAGTTGAGGTTTCTCCTGGCTGCTCTGTGAGTTATTTTGTTATTGGATTTGAAGGCAGCATCCTGGGCTTTTAGTAGGAGAGCACCTCTGCATTCAGGCAAGGGCTCTGGTTGGACCGAGATGACCACCCTTGAGGTACCAATGGCATCTCCACACTTACTGATATAGTTGATGACATACTCCTGATCTCCTACATATGACAGCAGGTGCATATCACTCCACTATGGCATTACTACCTGTCCAATAAACAAATGCAGTGGACCACAGAAAGTGTGCAGAGGAGATTTGCAAGGATGTTGCCTGGATTGGGGAGCATGAAGAGTAAGTTGAGTAAACTTAGGCTTTTCTCTTTGGAGCAACAGAGGATGAGAGGTGACCTGGAGGCATTGATCATGTGGATCGGCAGAAGCTTTTCTCCAGGACTGAAATGGCTCATATTCCTTGAGGTCTTTGTCTTTGTTTGTGGCAGCCTCCTTGAACATCTGCCAATTCGTCCATTCTAAACAGTCCTGGAGCATAGAGATTGCCTCATTAGGCAATACAGCGATGGTCCTCTTAGCTGGTTTCACCATTTTCAGCAGCGGTTGATATGCTAGGATTAAGATAATGAAGGATAATGAAGATGTAGCCAGAGAGGCCAAGATGAGGGTGTGAGATGGCTTTTTAAGTTCTGCGTCTGTTTGTATTCACGTGGCCCAGCCTGTTTGTTCTCCTAGTGGTCATGGTGATGCGTTGGTGGAATTGGGGTAAAATGTCCTGCAGGTTAACATGACCGAAGTCTCCTGAAATTATGAAGTAACCATCTGGATGCTTGTTTGGTGGAGAGCTGATGATACTGTGAAGCTCTCCCAGTGTGACCTTGGCATTCACTATCAGGTGATGTAGACAGCAGTAAACTCCCAGTGCAGGTAATATAACCAGCATTTAATTGCAAGTAGCTCAATTTCCTCAGAACAGCGACTGGTACTAGACACAAGTTTGTGAATCAACCTTTGTTAATGTGTAAACATTTATTTACAAATGGATATAAATCCATACACCTCAGCATGCCTGTGATATAAGGATTGACTCCATTGTAAGCAGTGTTGATAAAAGACTAAATAATAGAAGAGGTAGGAAGAGATTAAGTGAATGGAGTTTAATATGGGCAACTGCAAGGACATCTGCTTTGGAATGAGAGTGGATAAAACAGACAACAGACATGCCAATGTCTGTGTCTGCAAGAATTGGGAAAGAACTGCCTGGCTTAATCCATCTTCTACATCTGTAGCCTTACTGACCTTAAATTTTCAAATCTGCTTCTTAGTAATATAACTCCACCAAGCACAGCCCAAAGCCTGGCTGTGAAATGAGAAGGGCTTGGCATGGGGCCAGCAACCCCATCCAAAAACAACCCAGAGCTACAGAAACAGCAACAGGAGCTCCAAAGACCTCATCCCTGGGACAGGAAGGATCCTTGAAAATCAGTTACACCTGGGGAGAACTTGAAAGAATGATCCAAGACAGAAGACTCTGGTGAGGTGTTGTCAGCAGCTTATGCCCCATTAGAGGTGATGGGCTTAACAACAACCATTGAAGTAATATATAAATGTGATAATGATGTCAGCCTCCACCTCCTTTTCAGGCAGCTGTTCCAAGACCCTCACCTAACTTAATCTACCTCAGGTAAGTTCCTCAATTCACAAGAAAAACAAGCCGTACATTCAATCTTTATCAGAGGTGTAATTTTCCAGTGCTCACATTTCTTCATTGCACCCCCTCCACTATAATCACATCTTTCCTATCACGTGGTGACCGGCAATGTATGTAAAATTTAAGCTGTTGTCAAACTTTTGTTGTATGTATTTATGGTGCAACATCCTTACACTTGTATTATGTGGCTCAGCTAATGCAAGTAGGCAAATAGCATGCCTAATTAACTATTTTATTGACATGATCTGCTACCTTCAAAGACCTGTGGGTATATACTCCCTTTCTTCCTCTGCACCAGTCAATATCGTCCTGGTTATTGTGGGTTTCTTGTCCTGTTGCAGCTCCTCAAATGCATTACCTCACATGGATCTAGATTAAAGGAAAAAAATGCAGATGCTGGGAATCTAAAATAAAAACAGAAAAAGCTGGAAATAATCAGCAGGTTAGGCAGCATCTGTGGGAAGAGAAACAGACCTTGTGTTTAAGGTCAAAGACTCTTCATCAGAATTGGTTTAAAATATGATTTTGCCATTTTTCTACCCAAATGACCAGAAATATATATGCTCCTGCAATGCAAAGCATTTTTCCTCATTGTTAGCCACATGGGCAATTCCAAACAACAAAAACAAAGAGCTGATTATTGACTACAAGAGGAAGAAACTGGGGGGCCCATGAGCCAGTGTTGACTAGGGGATTTGAGGTGCAGAAGGTCAATAACTTTAAATTCCTCTACGTTATCGTATAAGAGGATCTATCCTGGGACCAGCATACAAGTGCCATAACAAAGAAGACATGGCAGTGCTTCTACTTTCATAGAAATTTGCGCAGGTTCAGCATGTTATCTAAAATTTTGAGAAACTTCTACAGATGCACAGTGGAGAGTATCCTATCTGATGTTAGAGCATATTCTGGACTTAGGGTATGTAGCAAAGTATTAACTCCAGCAACTAACTTCAGCCACCAATCTTCAGACCTCAACATGGAATAAATATTAAACTTAAAATGCAGCTATGGACAATAGGTTCCTAGAACCATTAATTGAAAAATCAGACAATGTGGATTAATATTTATTTTGGTTGTTTGGAGTGTGGATGCGGAGGAGATATGGAAGTTATGCGCAATTCAAAGGAAGCATTGTAGATACAGAATTGTCCATTGATCTTTAGCATATAAAATGTCATGTAATGTTGGGTCAAATGGGTCTATTTCTCTGAAAGGGTTTCAAGATGATGCCTGCTGTTACTCCTTTTGTTGAATAAAAGACTACTTCCTATCTATAGCTGTGTCTCTCTGGTCACTTTGTTCACATTACAACAACTGGTTACATCATGGCCTGTATGTAAACACGAATGCCCAAGAACAGAAAAGCCTACAAAAAGTGGTGGATACAACAGAGTGCATCACAGGCAAATCCCTCCCTACAATTCAACACATCTACAAGGAGCACTGCCACAAAAAAAGCAGCATCCATCGTCAAGGACCCCCACCATCCAGGCCAGGCTCTCTTATTTCTGCTGCCATTAGGAAGGAGGTACAAGAGCTTTAGGTCTCACACCACCAAGTTAGAAACAGTTATTATCTTTCAACCATTAGGCTCCTGAACCAGTGTACATAACTTCACTCACCTCAACACTAAATAGATTGCACAACCTATGGACACACTTTCAGGGACTCTACAACTCATGTTCTCAGTATTACTTACTTATTTGTTATTATTATTATTTTTGTATTTGCACTGTTCATCTTCTTTTACTCATTGGTTGGTTGTGCACCTTTGTTTACGTAGTTTTTCAATGATCTATTGTTTTTCTGTGTTCTGCTGTGAATGCCCACAAGAAAATGAATCTCAGGACAGTATATGATGACATTATGTACTTTAATAATAAATTTACTTTAAACTTTTGAATACAAGGATAAAGGGAAATGACATAGAAGAAGAGATGATGCCAGCATAGATCAGCCATGATCACTGGCATATGTCATGAAATTTGTTGTAGATTGCATTACATAATAATAAAAACTATAAATTACAGTAAGTACTGCATATGTAAAAAAGAAAATCTGTTCCTGAAATATGGCTGGAAGAGATGCAAGATGATGGCTTAACTTTCCTAGTTACAGGATTTTCAGATGAAGTAGGTTGGGCTGAAAATGAGGGAGCTGGGGGCAATACTAAAATAAAAACTTAGCTGTGAGAAAGGAATAATCCACAGATCCTCAAATGACACTTTGTGGATTGAGGAAAGCAACAATAAAGGGCAGCCACAATGTTAGGACAGTCTGAGCTAGGTGGAAGAGTAAATTCCAGAAAATTTCTGAAAATTTAAAAAGAGGGCAGAATCAATGAGGAATTTAATTTATGCTATTATAACTGGATGCAGTTGGTGTATTGTACATGAAGAGCACAACATTTCAAACTTGCATTCAGGAGAACTTTTTCAGTCAGGCCCAATAAGAGCAACTGCTGGACGAGGTCTTGGTTATGAGGCCTTCAATGTTCTCCTCCCATATGACACAAGCAGCTGCCTGCTTGCCTCTAATACCTATGTTTCCTTTCACTGTTGTCCTGCAAAACTCAGACCCACTGGTATCAAGTTTCCAGTGCAGAAATATAGATGTGTGACTAGTCTGTACAATAAGCAAAGGGGCTACAGATGCTGTGCAGCATTATGTTAAATAATGTGCTTGATTATGCAAACAGTATTTAAATTAAAATTCCATTCATCTTACTCCACTTCTGCAATATTTTGCTCTTAATTAAGATTTAATATAATGTTGTGGCACTTTACAAATGCATGAATGGTAATGCACCAAAAATGATTATTAATACATGGAAAGAGCAGATTTAATTTAAGCTCATGAGATGTCTAAAATGTCTCCAAGTATGGTTTTACATGGCATATAAATATTTTACTTTAATTATTATAAATTCTCAAGAACATGCAACAGAGAAAGACTAGTTCCATATAGACTTAATGGGTCAGAACTTATTCATTTGTAAGGGATTCCTTAAATGACAGGAATTGTCAGTAATGATAAGTGCAATTGCTGATAGTTCCTTCAAAAATCCCACCAATATTTTATTACGGGCTAATATATATCTTAATTTTGCATGAGCCATTATTGAAGAAAATTTGATACTGACAATAAAATGGAACTATTAGCATAACAATGCATAGTCAGTAGCAGATTTTAAGAGAATTTCAAAGGAAGCAAAATTCATTTAAAGAGAGATTCAGAAAAGGAATTCTGGAGTCATACTCCTTTCCCTTATTCATTCATAATATAAAAACAAATCTAGAAAAGGTAACATTTATTGCTCTTTAGGAAATGGAATTAACTGACCATTTTTGCAAACGTTTCACTGAAATTACTGCCAGTGCGTTAAAGAGAAAGCTCTCGGATTCTGACCCAGCAATAATAGAAGGTGGCATATAACTTGGCAGTGATAGTATTTTCATGCACCTGCTACTTTGACCCTTCAAGGAAGTACAGGTCAACTAGTTGATCTGATTCAAGTGCTATTTCCTGAGATAAATTGAGCAGCAGTACTCCTTTATTTTTGGCTAGACCAGTGTAGGTGATGAAGAGGTGTCTAAGGTCTGCTGCTCAAGGCACCTACAACTTTTCATATGAGATTCGTTCATATTTTGACTTTTGCTCTGATATTCCAAGGAGTCCTTGGTAAGAGAGTATATAGTCTAGCATAACAATGTCTTGGTGTTGGATCATAAATGAGTGCCTGACACAAAACTGAAGATTAGTCAGTGGGGTTCCAGGATTGGTGACAGGACTTCTACTTGTGATACGTGTTGATGACCTGGATGAAAATACAGATGGATGGATTAATGGTTAGATGCACAAGATCCTGCTGCCTTGCAGGGTTCATCATTTTAAATTCAGATTTATCACTCCACAAGTTCAGATAATCAGATAAAGTGCACAACAATAGCGAGGGCACTAGGCATTTCTGGCTGAAAATTTCTTTGAGTGATATTACTTAAATTGAACAAAGTCATGTGTTTCAGTCTACAAATGCATCTTATGGTCCTTAATGAAGCTTATGCCTGCAATTGTTTGAATTTTCATTTTGTTTTTTTAAAGAATCAAGATAAGAATTTTCTCAGTGCAATAGGAAATGGTGAAACACTGCTTTGAGTACTACTCCACTTGTTTTTGAGATTTGGATCCCCGTAGATAAATCTCTTCTTGTTATGTCATGATCTCATTTGAAAAATAAATTAGAAACAAGTTGTCACACAAACCAAAGGAAGTGAAGAATAAATAATACAGTGCCTTGAAAAAGAATTCAGCCCCTGCAACTATTTCACATTTTATTGTCTCATTTTCTAAATTAAAATAATCTGAAGTAAGATTTTGAGCTAATCTACAAAACATTGTGCATCATGTCTAATCAAAAGAAAAATACCAAAACTTGTCAACAATTTACTAAAAACTAACACCAAAATTGTGAGGCCGATAAAAGTATTCAGCCCCTTTGTAATTACTACGCTAACTTTCCTCAGGTGCAATATTACCTTACCAGTTCACCCAATTTGTTGATGTAAAAACTTGGAGGATCACCTGTTTCTAATGAATTCATAAGAATAAACACCCCCTCTCTCTGTAAGGTCCAACAGCATGGTAGATTTTCAACATACCAAACCAAAATGAAACGAAAGAGCATTCAAGGTAAGTCGGGGAAATGATAAATCAAATCTTGGGAAGGGCACAAGACCATCTCAACGGCACTGAACATACTTTGGAGCTCAGTGCAGTCCATCATGAAAAATTGGAAAAAAATATGAAACCATAGCCACACTACCTAGGTCAGCACCCCCCCCCCCCCCCAAACTTAATCACCGGAGAAGAATGGCACTTGTAGGAGAGGCTTCTGTGACGCCAACAGTCACTCTGAGTAAGCTGCAGAAATCAGTTCATGGCTCCACAATCCCTAAGGCCTTGCACAAAAAGGGGATTATTGGAAGAGTGGCAAGGAAGAAGATCTCAAAGATTGAATTTAATGTCAGAGAAATGTATAAATATACATCCTGAAATGCTTTTTCTTCACAAACATTCATGAAAACAGAGAAGTGCCCAAAGAATAAATGACAGTTAAACATGGGAACCCCAAATTCCACCCCCCCCCCCCGCCCAAGTTCACCCCTCCCGCACGTAAGCAGCAGCAAGCAACCTGGTTAAAAAAAAACATAACCGTGCCCAAAAAGCATTAACAAAGTGTCACTCAGAGTATACTGTAAAGATGTGGAAGGTGGTCTTGTGGTTGGATGAGATTAAAGTGGAATTTTTGGGCCTTAACACTAAGGAGGTACATGTGGCATAAATCTAATACTGAGCATTAGCCAGGTAGCAACATCCCTATGGGGATGCTTTTCAGCAGCACGGACTGGAAGTCTGGTCAGGGTTGATGGGAAGTTGAATGCTGCTAAATACAGCGAGATCCTGCATTTAAAACCAGTTAGCCTCTGCCAGAAAGCTTAAACTGGGAAAGACTGTTGTTCATCTTTCAGCAAGACAATAATCCAAAGCATACTGCCAGAGCAACCATGGAGTGGTTTCAAATGAAAAAATTAATGTCCTTGAGTGGCCCAGTCAGAGCCTTAACCTTAACCTTAAACTAATTGACCACCTCTGGCAAGACCTCAAAATTGGTGTCCATCACTGCTTCTCAACTAACCTGGCACAGTTTGAGCAAGTTTGCAAGGAGGAATGGGTAAATCTTGCTCCATCACATTGTGCAAAGCTAAAACATACCTGGCTGTATTAGCTGCAAGAAGTGGTTCAACTAAGTACAGAGCAAAGGGGGATGAATACTGATGACAATTTCAAGTTTTGAATTGTTAGCTTTTCATGCTTTACAAATTTCACTTTTTTTTTCTCACTCTACTGTGAGATAAAATGAGCTTGTGATTCACAAATAATAATTCTCAGTTAAATTGAGCCAAATTCCTGGTCATAATGTTTATTTGTGTGAATAAAGTGTCTGGGTCTGAATACTTCATCAGGGCACTGTAAATGACAATAATGTCAACGTGAAAGTGATTGCCTACCACCAGTTTTGTTAACTAATGTATGAGCTGTATTAAGATACTAAATGTGTACATTTATCTATAAAAAGATAACAAAATATATTTCTTACACTATTTTGATACTAATGGAAAAACTCTTGATTCACACTCACATCCTCATTCAACATTCTCCACATATGCCAATTACACCCTTCTAGGAAACTGCCCAGTAAAGCGGCAACATATCAGTGTTCACAGAAATCTTTTAAAAGCATAGAATGATATCACTTGATGATGTTCAGGCTGGCCAAAAACATTTATTTGGGTTAAACCCAGCTCTTGGGGACTGGGGACCATAATTGTTCAAGAATGCATCCGGGTCTTTGATATGATGAACATTTCTAGCTCCACACATTTTTTTGGTGAATATATTTCTAATCCTTGCAATAAATTCCACTCTTCCAAGGGAAAAAGATTATTCTTGTTCATCCTGTTTACTCCCGACTTCTCAATTTCTGACATCCCAATTAAACTTTATTTCCCCAACGTTCTTTTCTCTCATACTTCCAGCAACAGCTCTGCTCTGCACCCCACTGTTCCACCAACATTTATTTTTCAGCATGCCTCTCATTCATCTCTTTCTAGTTGCACTCCTCCAGTTAGATCAGCAATCATCAAGAGTCATTAAACACTTTGCTTTGATGGCATCAACAATATTTGTGCCTTTCAGTGAAGCTGCATTTCACATCTATTTACAATTTTGTGTAAGACATTGTTCATAATATGGTTACATCTCCTTTGGAGATGCCAAATGCAGATTGGACAACCACTTTGCTGGGCCATCCTCTTGTAACATTAACTTTGTTCTCCTGACAGATGCCACATGCCCTTTTGAGTATTTCTAGCTTTCTCTTCTATTTCACATTTCTGGCAAGAGCTGTGCTCTTTACCTCATGGTTATATTACTTGGACTAGTGGTCACCAACCTGTCGATCTTTGAGATTCTCCCAGTAGGTCCCGAAAAAAATGAAAAATAAATACACAAATACTGTTGTAATGTGAGCATTATAAAAATAAGTAATATAAATTAGGATAGTAATATAGCAATACTCCCACTACTGAAAACTGTTTCCGGGTTGTGGGGTTGTGGGGTTTTAGTTCCGTTCTTTCTGACCAGTGTGCATGTGTGTATAGCTCCCCTGTCATGCACTGCAGTAGAAAAGACTGGAAGTAAAACTCCACAACCCGGAAGCAACCTCTCTTTACAAACAGCTTTCCGTAGTGGGAGTATTGCTATATTACCATTATCTTAATTTGTATTACTTATTTTTATAATGCTCACATTACAACACTTCTCCCTCTTTAAATTCCAACATTCCCCAAATGTAAATAACTGAGAAACAAAAAACAGTGGTGTCATTATCTTGCATACCTCTGAAACTTATACTAGTGTCTCAGTAACAGTTTACCAATACAAAACACCTGAACAATGTGGCAGATTCAACATTCAGTCTAACAAAGGAAACTGTCCATTCAAATATTCAGTCTGTCAGGAGGTTTGCGAGGGTGCTGTGCTGCAACAGATGAAAATTATGAAATCTAAGTACAGGAGCTGTCTTACTGACAGACACCCCACAGTCTGTCTTAGACTGGCTGTCTGTAGTTATGAGCCAAATTTCAGGGAACTAGGAGAAAGTATTCGGCCCCAGACATCACACTGAGTGCAACAGTCAATTTTTATTCATTTATTTTTCATGTTGAACTAAAATTAAATAATGAAACATAGAATTAAACGTGTTGTAATGTGAACATTATAAAAATAAGTTAATTAAGATAATGGTAATATAGCAATACTCCCGCTACGGAAAGCTGTTTGTAAAGTGAGGTTGTTCCCCGGTTGTGGGGTTTTACTTCCAGTCTTTTCTGCCTGGTGCGCATGCATGTGACTAAATGATTTAGTAGGTCGATTTTGCCTTCCACCAAGGGTGAGGTAGGGGATCTTGGGCTTAAAAAGGTTGGCAACCACTAACTTGGACAATCTTAGTCACCACTCTCCCATTGACATTCCCTTTGTTTTCCCCCCTAACAATGTGCTACAGCACTGGTAAGCACAGCTCTGTCACCCTGCTATCACCATGACTTCCAATGGGCTACTGGCTAACAGTACAATCTGGTCTAATAGCACAGACTCTGGTGTCACAAGTCACTTTGCCGTTTATTGGTCTTCCAAGTACGTGATTACTTTAAAAATTTTTCATGAAGCAAGATGCCAGAAGCATCAGTAGACAACATCATAGTGAGGGAAATCTTGTATTTTATCTTAGCGAATAACACAACTAATCAGAAAGAAGAACTAAGAAATCGGAGCAGAAAGGGTAGAAGAACTAATGGGAAAATTCAATGCTAAATCAGGCAATGAAAGGAAAATTAATATTGAATTGCAAGTTACAAATGAGACAAAGGAAAAGTCAAAAAGAGCAATGTTTTAAGAAAACACACACAAAATGTTTTAAGATGTTTTCTAAAATTTCAAACAACCATTCAAGCAGAGGAATGAAATTCAAAACTTAAAATAATAAATTTTCATTGGTAGAGAGGATAATTCTTACATGTTAAGAAATACCAAGTCTTGGAACACACTGACAAGACACTCTGCAGCATGCAGGCATTTTCGATGGAACTGTCGGCTAGCTATCAGCGTAATCCAGTTTGTCATTATATAGCTCTCTGATGCTTTGGCAAAGCTTTTGTTATTTTATTTAGTTTTAAATTTAATATTTAGTTTTAAATGTTTAAAGATTTATATTATATTATATGCCAATTACTGTTACATTTATTGAAATAATACCATGACTTAAAACATTACTTGATGTTGCTAAATAGGATGTTGGATTTCTTTGATCTGAAACTGGTTTATGACATATTTAATATGCTCCAGACAAAAAAAATCATATATCCTTTTTATTAAATCTGTAGCTTAGTTTATGCACATTACTCCTGACCATTAATGCTTAAGATTTGTAGAAACAGTAGCATTACTACAGAAGCTATCAGACAGGGAAAAGATGAAATACTGGTAATTATGCTTACCTGCCCTATAATGAGAGGAACTACTACAGTCATGAACAACTGAGAGAAAATTGAAGTAAATGGCACTGTAGATGAAGATCCCAGCTGAAAAATGAAAAATTATAAAATAAATAAAACAAAACACAATACAACCAATCAAAACATACACCTACATGTACAATGATTACATAAAAAAGTCACTACCTTCTTCAGTAGAAGTTCTTTGAGAACCATTGCGCCATAATTACACAAACACACACACACACAACACATAGACTTGAGTATTTAATAAGGAGAGTTAATGCACTACCTTAAAAACTTCACTGCATCAACATCATTAATTTCCCACATGGCGCTATATTTACTCTTAGCTTCATCATACACTTAAGACAAATTTCAGAACAAAGAATTTTTCTCAGTCTGTATTTTGTTGAATTCACTACTAAATCTATAAACAAAAAAGGGAAATTTTGGGAGGCAACAATTTGAGATAATTTTTTCATCATGTATCATTTAATACAGCAGCAATGTATTTAGCATGTTTTTGCAGGGCACCTGCATTTTAGAATGGCACCCTCCATTTTCGATTTGGAACCTGTGTCAACCAGATAAGCAACTGCGTGCATCCTTCACCAATCAAACTGAAAAATCCTCAGACTCTGAACTAGGAAGTATATATTGGCATAGTTAATTCAAATCATACTAACAACTTGAATTAAGCAAAGAAAGAAAGATGACAGGTCAAGGAAAAAAAAATTGCTTTTTGAAAATAGCCTGAGGTAGCAACATTTTCAGTGCTGGCGAATTTGGTTAATAATAAGCAATCTGGAAAAAATCACTATCACTGGAATGAGCAAAAGTTACGTTCACTTTGTATGTGGTATTTAAGTTTGAGAACTTTGCATCATTCTGTAATATAAACACAAGAGAGTTTGCAAATGCTGGAAATCTTGAGCAAGACACACAAAATACCAGGATATTCAGCAAGTCCAGTAGAATCTATGGAGGTGAATAAGCAATTGATGCTTAGAGGCAACATCCTTCATCAAAACTGGAAAGGAAGCAGGAAGAAGCCAGAATAAGAATGTGGGTGAGGGGAAGGAGTACAAGTTTGTTTCTATGTTAGGAAAGACCAGGTGAAAGGGAAGGTGGGAGGTGGGGGAAGGGGATATGAAGTAAAAAGCTGGGAGGTGATATGTGGAAGAGGTAAAGGCACGAAGAAGAAGGAATCTAATAGGAGAGGACAGTGGACCATGCAAGAAAGGGAAGGAAGGAAGGGAACCAGGAGATGATTAACAGGTAAGGAGAAGACCTCAACTCCCAGAACCTCATCTCACATACTACAACTCTATGATCCTCAGAGCACTGATTATCAACTGCCACCATCCCAAACATCACTACAGGTCCTTTCATATCCTCCAACCTCAAACTTCTTAAATTGCTGAGTTTTCTCTAATATCTTCCCTGTACCCCACCATCCAGCATTGCCTGGCTCACCAAAATTACACCAGCAATATCCTACCACAATTACCAAGCATCTTCAGTTACAGGGTTATCATGATCCCATGTTGTTATAAAACTGTAATTGTCAGAAATTTGATCTGACATAGTCACAGAACACCACAGGATAGAAACAGGCCTTTCAGCCTATCCAGTCTGTGCTGATCTATTAATCTGTCTAGTCCCATCGATCTGCACCCAGACTGCAGCATTCTATATCCCTCCATCCATGTATCTATCCAAATTTCTCTAAAATGTTGAAATCAAACCCAAATCCACCACTTCTGCTGGCGATCATTCCACACTCTCATCTCCCTCTGAGTGAAGAAGTTCCCCCTCATGTTCCCCTTAAACATTTCACCTTTCATCATTAACAAGTGACCTCTTGTCTGAAGTTGTAGTCTCACTCAACCTCAGTGGAAAAATAGCCTGCTTGCATTTGTCCTATCTATACCCCTCATAATTTTGTATGCCTTTAACAAATCTCTCCTTGTTCTCCTATACACTAGGGAATAAAGACTTAATCTATTCAACCTCCCCTAAAACTCAGGTCTTCAAGTCCTGGGAACATTTTTGACAATTTTTTTTCTGCACTCTTTCAACCTTATTGTTATTTTTCCTGTAGGTAGGTGACCAGAATACTACAAATTAGGCCTCACCAACATCTTATACAATTTCAACATAACATCCTAACTCCTGTACTCAATACTTTGATTTATGAAGGCCCAAGTGTCAAAAGTCCTCTTTACAACCCTGCCTGCTTGCAACACCACAAATATGGATCAATATTCCTAGATCCCTCTGTTCCACCCATCTCCTCAGTGCCCTATTGCTCAGCGTACAAGTCCTACTGGTTTGTCCTCCCAAAGTGTAACTCCTCACTAACGTCTGCGTTAACTTACATTATTTTTCGGTCCATTTTTCAAAATGGTCCAGATTGCATACTGTAAGCTTTGATGGCCTTCTTTGCTGACCAATACGCCCCCAATCTTGGTGTCATTCACAAATCTGCTGATCCAGATTATTACATTAACATCCTGATTGTTAAAATAGATGACAAACGACAATGGACCAGGACCTATTCCTGTGGCACACCATTAGTCATGGGTTTCCAGTCGGAGAGGCAACCATCTACTACCACACTCTAGCTTCTCCAGCAAAGCCAAAGTCTAATCCAATTTACTACCTCATTGTAAATGCTCAGCGCCTAAGCCTTTCTGACCAATCTGCCTTGTGGGATTTTGCCAAAGGCCTTGCTAAAGTCCATTTAGACAACATCCTTTATGTTTTGCCTTCATCAACTTTCCTGCTAACTTCTTCAAAAAACTATAGGTTTGGTAATATTTTGAAACACTATAATGAATAAAGAAACGAGAAAGAGTTGGTTAACCAACTTAACCCAAGGAAGATTCTATTTAGAAATGTTATTGAATCAAGGTTACATGATTCCATTGTTACATTTGGTATATTATATATAGGTATACTGTTAAATTTACAAATTAAAAAATCATTAGTTTTTCAATAGAACAGGATTTAAACCCAAATGAACTACAAAAATGATGCAAAATATGCCAAAGTACATTGGATTCACCTGGGTATTAGTTTCAGATCACTGGTTCAATTTCAAAATTATAGTTACCAATATACATATTGCATAATTTAAGCACAATCTTAAACACAAGGGATCTAGTACAAATTTGCTCCTCCTAAAATTACGTAACACAAAAATATACAGTCAGCCCTCCTTATCTGCGGGGGATTGGTTCCGCGACCCACTTGGATGCCAAAAAATGCGAATACTCAAGTCAGTGGACTTTAGGACCCGGCAGAGCTTGGGACCCGCCGCCTGCAGCTTTTCTGTTCCGGAAAATGATCTCGATTGAAAAAATAGTGGAAATAATAAAGCAGTTGGAAAGAGACGAAACACCATTGGTCATTGGAAAAGTGTTAGGCTACAGTTGGTTAATGATCAGAACAATTTTAAAGGGTAAAGTGAGAATAATGGAGCATGTGAAGATCCTGCCCCTATGAAGGCTACAATTATTAATAAGCAACGCAGTGGTTTAATTATTGAAATAAATACGTTTCTTAAGTGTCTTATATGCATAGAAAGATAAAATATATACTATATACTAAGACAAACATTTGACTAACTGACATTAAATAATACTGGATGTACCTGTTCCGACTTAGAGAACTTCCATTTTTTTTTATTCCCAATCTGTGGTAACCCATGTACATCCTCCTGTATACTTTAAATCATCTCTAGATTACATATAATACCTAATACAATGTAAATGCTTTGTAAATAGTTGGTATACTGTACTGTTTAGGGAATAATGACAAGAAAAAAAAGTCTGTGCATGCCCAAACAACAAGGGCTGGAGAAAGAACTTCCCGGTTTTCCCGATCCGCAGTTGATTGAATCCGTGCATGCGGGACCTGCAGATAAGGAGGGCCAACTGTACACTATGTATTCCCTTATGATTTAGTAATGCAGTAAATGACAAAAGTTACAACTTGCTAGTGACTATGTCAATTTTCTTACAAGTGCAGTTTTGCAATCATTCCTCATCATTGTTAGTCCACATTCACCAATGACTCTGGTATACTTCAAAAGATCTATGAGCCACATCTGGCTGGGGGCTGGCCAATCAGACCTGCACTCGCTGTCATTTTTGATGTCAGCTGTTCTGGCTGTGGGTCCTCAACTCCTTAAAATTAGCAACTAATGATATTAATTGTTGAAATATATGGAAATCAGGAGGAATGCAGTCGAGGCTGCACTGAAGACTTGAGGTAGGACACCTCCCCACTGCTCACTAAGACTCTGGGACTAGAGATACAAATTAGCTAAGAACTCAAGGACCAGGAGAACTCCCCCCACCCCACAAAAACACAACAGCCTCATTAGCTCAGCCCAACCATACAGCTCTAGATATTGGCATAATTTTACATTTGGAATAGATTTTTCACAATAAAACAGTGGCAGTACTGGTAAGCACAGGTTTATTTTTGCATAACACAGGAACACTGTACTGGGTACTCAGGTCTGAAATGGTGCTAAACTGTAGGATTGTTGTCCAACAATCTTTCACTGTATAGCAATGAGGTGAAGTATTGGTCTGGAAGATGGGTAAGAGAACTGGAAATGTAGCACATGAACCAAAGTGAAGGCAGTAAGTGGAACAAAGAGAGGACAACTGAATAGTGAAGAGCCATCAAAGAGGTAGCAGCGCTGTAATGAGTACACCTGTCAGGAAATGGTGAGTTGGACAATGAATGGAGCAACGAGGAGTTATTGAGTGGAGCAGTGAAAGGGCTCTACGTGGAATGGCTAGGAGTAGTGAGAAGAATAGTGACATGTCAGTGAGTGGAGCAGTGTGGGAAAAGTGAGGCAGCAGGAAGTATTCTTTTGTACAAGAAGGAAAGAAACAAATCAGAATTTGGTGATACACAGTTAAGCCATATCTTGTGAATGTTCTAAGGGAGTGGTTTGGATTAGAAATTTGGACTCCTGTTGTGCCTCCTGCTTTTTTTCCACAAGAAAAAGAGCCGTACTTTCTCTGGCATGACAGTTCAGAGCAGAGTGTGCTTTGAGGATCTGGTGATATGCATGCAAACTTGGACGCCAATCAGGAACTGAACATCCAGTTGAATGCGTGCTCATATAGGTGGACAATTAAGATAAAGTGCAGGAAGAATGAACATCAATACTGTTTCAGTCAGTGGCAGGCCAGAAGTCAATTTTGAAAAAATTTGTTCTGCTTAACTGATTACTTGAAGAAGCGGATTGAATGACAGTTAGTTAAAGTGATAGAAAATAGAAATGTAATGTCTAAAGACGAATTGAATAAGATGGCCAGCAACCAAAAACACATACAATGACCTTTACAGTCCCAAAGGATCAAAAAAACTGGGGGAGATTGGTGGGTTGGAGGGAACACTATTATGGGTAGAGGGATGAAACAAACCATCACCCATGTGTAACTGAGCACAGTGTGGTTGAAGAATGTATATCACTCACCTAGCCATCTACCACCTGCAAACCATTAAGTAGGAAGAAGAAGAAGGAAGAGGAGGAGGAAGATAACAATATTACATTGTGCACAGCAGCTCCTGTTTTGCTTTGGTAAAACTAGAACTGACCTTCTTTGGTTTAGTTGTTCAGATTTTTGATAAATGATGTTGAAAAATATAACTTTTTTTACTATAAAACATTTGTTTTATCTCATTTTAAAGTGATTTGCAGCCTGTGAGGTGCTTTTAGAGTGCAATAATTGTTGTAATTCAAAATACTTTGGATAGATAACCAATTGCACTCAAAGCATATGGTTTCATTCAAAGTGGTTCCACAGCTCAATCTCCTGAATGACTGAAACACCCTGAATACCCTGGCTGGCTCTGCTGTTATATTATCAAAATTACTAACAGAATAAATAAATCCACATAATGCAATTCTTGTTAAGGAGGTATGAGGTAAAACAAGAATAGCAGAACTTCAAAAAGTTGGTCAAACATAAAATAAAGTAATGCACACAAAATGCTGGACAAACTCAGCAGGAAAGGCAGCATCTATGGAAAAAAGTATAGTCTTTTCTTCTCCAGTCCTGATGAAGGGTCTCAGCCTGAAATATCAACTATACTCTTTTCCATAGATGTTGCCTGGCCTGCTGAATTCTTCCAGCATTTTGTGTGTGTTGCTTGAATTTCCAGCAGCTGCAGATTTTCTCTTGTTTGTGAATAAAATAATTGACTAGGTTGGCACACTATTTTGTCTCTGGTCTCACCCAGGAGAGGAGGAGAGTACTAACTCCTCTTGAACCCATCAACAATTTTATCTGGAGACTTTGCATGATACCATGAAAGATGAACGGGTTGCTGACATTCTAATTTATAGCTTTCAAATGAGTTGAAAGTGGCAGAACTTCAATACCCAAAAATCTAAATGATTCCAAAAAGTCAGCGGCAAAATAAAAATGTGGTTTCTGTCATGCTTCATTTGGCATTGGAATTTTCTTTGCACACTTTCTACTAGCCGTGCTTCAGTAGACTACAATGGGCTTGCAATAACAGGCAGGTTAATGCCAAACATTATGATGAACTCAACATCACACTGCAGGTACTCCAACATTGGGATGTAGTGAATCGGGATTTGATGGTATCCCCGGACGAGGTCTACCTTGGAGAAGATCCGTGCGCTGTGCAGGTTTGCTGCAAAGTCCTGAATGTGCGGCACAGGGTAGCGGTCCGGTGTTGTAGTCTTGTTCAGCCTGCAGTAGTTGCCGCATTGTCTCCAGCCCCCTGTTGCTATGGGCACCATGTGCAGGGGGGAGGCCCATGGGCTGTTGGACCGCCATATGATCCCCAATTCCTCCATCCTCTTGAACTCCTCCTTTGCCAGCCAGAGCTTGTCCGGGGGAAGCCTTCAAGCACGGGCGTGGAGGGGTCCTTGCGTCGGGATGTGGTACTGTACTCCATGTCTGGGCATTGCTGCCGTGAACTGTGGTGCCATAACCAATGGGAAATCCGCCAGGACTCTGGTGAATTCATTGTCTGACAGCGTGATGGAGTCCAGATGTGAGGCTGGCAACTTGGCTTCACCCAGGGAGAACATTTGAAAAGTCTCGGCGTGGACCAGTCTCTTCCTGGGCAGGTCGACCAGTAGGCTGTGAGCTTGCAAAAAATCCGCTCCCAGGAGCGGTTGGGTTACAGTGGCCAGTGTGAAGTCCCACGTGAACCGGCTGGAGCTGAACTGTAGCCGCACTGTACGAGTGCTGTAGGTCCTTACTGTGCTGCCGTTCGCGGCCTTCAGGGTGGGACCCGGTTCTCTGTTGTGGATGTCGTAACTCGTCGGAGGTAAGACGCTGATCTTGGCTCCGGTTTCGACCAAAAAGCGATGTCCAGACTGCTTGTCCCAGACATACAGGAGGCTATCCCGATGGCCAGGCACCGTAGCCATCAGCGGCGGCAGGCCCTGGCATTTCCCGGGAACTTGCAGGGTGGGTTACAGCAGCGGGCTTCTGCGCCCCACCGCTGATGGTCGAAGCACCACTGTTCATTGGTCTCCTCACCCCTGCCTCTGGGGTTAGCGGGCTCTGCAGCCCGGCTTGGTCTGGTTTGCTGCTGGGAGCGTGGCCTGGTGATCTGCGCGACAGACGCCCCACTCTCCATATTGGCTTTCCACAGCACGTCTGCCCGGGCCGCCACCTTCCGGGGGTCGCTGAAATCTGCATTGGACAGCAACAGGCGTATGTCCTCGGGCAGCTGCTCCAGGAATGCCTGCTCAAGCATGAGGCAGGGCTTGTGAGCTCCGGATAGTGACAGCATCTTGTTCATCAAAGCCAACTGTGGCCTGTCCCCCAAACCATCCAGGTGCAGTAAGCGGGCAGCTCGCTTGCACCGTGAAAGTCCGAAAGTCCTTATGAGCAAGGCTTTGAATTCTGTGTATTTGCCGTCCACTGTATGAACTGTATGAACTCCTCAACCTGGGCAGCTGTCTCCTGGTCAAGGGAGCTCACCACGTAGTAGTAACGTGTGGCATCCGAGGTTATCTGCCAAATGTGGAATTGGGCTTCTGCTTGCTGGAACATAGGTGAGGTCGCAGCGTCCAGGAGCTTGGCAGTTTTAATGAAACTGCATGAAACAGATGTGGTGTTGTTCATCTCTGGTCCAAATATCGTTTGGGCCGTCGGGGTCACCAATTGTAGTGGTGTGCTACATGCAGCACTGCAATAACGACACAGAGTCGGTGAGCTGCAGTTACAAAAAAATTTATTCAAACTTCATGGCCTCGCTTTAAAGCCTTCCTGATCCTGCCCTCCCCGGGCGGGAATGCTGTAGGGGGCGCGTATTCACAGTCCCGTCCTGTGTGCGGGCTTTTCCCCTTGCTGGTGAAGCAGGCTTGGCGCCCTCTTTGGGACCTGCCTCAATGCCGGCGTGTGCCACTTTGTGAGCCGGTTCGAGTGCGCTGGGAAGTGGGTCGACACAGCTTGATTCTTGAACAATTTAATGAACAGCTTCTCTCTACTTATATATGTAATGTCCTGGTTAAGATTTCTACTGCTATGCTGAGAGGTAATCTGTGTTAGCAGTTTTCTGAAAAAGCAGTGTGCCATGCTGCAAAGTGTGTTTTCAGTTCAGCTAAAGTAAGCATGCATGTTGTCCAACTTGGAAATGTGAGGCTGCAAATCAGGATTGTGAGATGTGGGAGAAGATTAGAGAGCTGTGAGGAAGAGTTTTCTGAAGAAACAGTCTGATTCGTGGTCTTTAGGTGAGAGATGTGGAGAGAAGATTGAAAAGATGGCCCGTAGGATTCGATTCAATGGTAAGATGCTATTGCAAGGAATCCTTCACAAGACGAAGAAGTCCATGATAGGAAATTCTACCAGTGATTGGTGATGAGAATTTAGTGCTGTGAGTAGCGGTTATACCCAGCCTTTAGAAGAGACATCTCCAATGATCATGTGCACATTTAGACTAGTCTAACTGTAATGGGTCCTTTTATTTATTTTTTCTTTTTCTCAATAACTGTTTGATAAAACTGAAATTAGTAAATATACTTTAGTTATACTTTTATATGGTGTACAATCTGTTATTTCTTGCTGACTGATAAATGTGCACGAGCATATTTACATAGCATTCGCTCAAATCAAGATTCCTTTAATCAGAACATCACAACAGTATGATTTGGTTGAAGCCCAAATCATACTGACCCTAGATGTATACAGTATATGAAAAGTAACCTTCTCACGCTGTTATCAAACCAAGTTTGCATATGAGCCCGGTGAAAGGGTTACATTTATCTAACAGAACATAACCTTGCAGAGCTCCATCAAATCTCCTCTTAACCTTTGTTGCTCCTAGAGAATAGCACAGACTTTGTCACTTTGAAATTATTCTAATAGTTTACTGCAACTTTCCTTAGAACTTCACAGCTTCCCAAAGTTTGGTGTATATAACTGGACACAATATAGCATTAAGATTGTTATAGCCACGGGTGGCAATGGGGAGAAGCTCCCACTACCAATTAAATGTTCTCAATGGCATTTGCCTCAGATAGCCTCTGACAACGAAGTCCAGCCCCTGGCCTTCACAAGTGGCTTAGCTACCAAGCTGGTGGAACTGTTTCCACTGACAGGAGAAGGGGCAAAGGCAGTTTACTGGCATCTTAAAACCAGTCTCTTCAGATAGATAGGGCTCATCAGCCGTGGTTGGCAGCTCATCTAGAAGAAGGAAAACTCTGATCTGAAACTTTCCCCGAGGGAAAAATCCACAGCTGGAATCCCTAAGGCAGCCCTATATTGAGTTCACTGCTGACTGGCAACTCCTGCGACGTTGCTGGTACCAAACTGTATCGGTCTCTGTCATTCCTCTGGGTTTATCAGATGCATAGAGAGGGGTAACAGCCTGCTCTCCATATCATACTGCCCAGGCTTGAGTATCTAAACAGCTAGGATGCAATATCCATGGTTAATTCTGACTGATGAAGACCTCAAAAATAAAGCACTGTATTATCCATAGAATTCAGAAAATCTACATGGCACATTTATACTCAGTGGCATTTTATTAAGTACAAGAGTAGAACACAACATGGTCTCCTGTTGCTGTAACCCATCCTCTTCAAGGTTCGACATGCTGTGCATTCAGAAGTTCTCTTTGACATAGCACTATTGATTGGCTACTTAGATATTTGCATTAATGAGTAGGTGTACAAGTGTACCTAATAAAGTGGCCACTGAGTGTATATCTAAGCCTTGAATTAATATCAAAGAAAGCAGTATTCCATGCACTGATTCCTGAGGAACAGTGCTTTTACATATCATCCAGTCCAAAAAAACTTCCTACGATTATTTTCTGCCTTTAATTTAAATCTCCTATCTATTCTGCAGCTGACCATTTAACGATTGTCTTACTTCAGTTAATTGCATTGAACCATCAATAATTTATTTGAAAATCCTTGTGAATACCATCTACTTCATTCTCTTCATCACCATTCTCACTTATCGCAAATTGGTCAGACACAATTTGCCTTTAATAAATCTATGGCAGCTAACTTTATAAGTATCTTAAAGAGCACATGGAAGTTTTCTGATTATTGTTCTAAGTCAGGGGTCAGCAACCTTTACCACTGAAAGAGCCACTTGGACCCGTTTCCCACAGAAAAGAAAACACTGGGAGCCGCAAAACCCGCTTGACATTTAAAATGAAATAACACTGCATACAACGTTTTGTTTTGCCTTTATGCTATGTATAAACAAACTATAATGTGTTGCATTTATGAAATTGATGAACTCCTGCAGAGAAAATGAAATTACATTTCTGCATGCAACAAAAACATTTTGAACTCCGAAAAAAAGACGTTGGGTTGAAGGTTACTTTTAAGTAAAATACTCAACGTCTATTTGAGTCCTTCTTGTATTTATGAAAAACGCCAAACTTAAATTTGCCGCCAGCAGCAAACCAAAAATAACGTCAGCCAGCTGTCAACCTGAAAAATAAAAGGACTATTTCACTGAACAATGAAAACATATGAATATACGTAAAATAATAGGCAATTAAAATATTTATCATACTTGTTCAGGTTGACTCACACCTGACAATGCAGTCGTATTTAGTAGGGATGGATCGATGCTTAGGGGAGTGACCGGGAAGGATAATGTGTTTTTTTCCTCTCTGAACTCACAGAAGCGTTTCCCAAACGATGTTTGCATTGCGATGATTGCAGAATGTAAATACTCCGAATTTATCATGTCGTGACCTTGTTTGAACTCTCTCAAATTGGGGAAGTGAGACAATGTGCCTTTCTGTAAATCTCTGGCAAGCAATGTCAACTTGCGCTCGAATGCCAAAACATCCTCCAACATGTGCAGGGCTGTACGTCCTTACCCCGTTGAAGAGCTGTGTTCAGCGTGTTCAGGTGCGCTGTCATGTCTACCATGAAGTGTAGCTTTTCCAGCCACTCTGGCTGTTCCAGCTCAGGAAAGTTGAGCCCTTTGCTGCCCAGGAAAGTTTTCACTTCTTCCAGACACGCGACAAAGCGTTTCAGCACCTCCCCTTTGGACAGCCACCGGACTTTGTTGTGCAGCAGGAGATCAGAATATGCGCTTTCCAGCTCGTCCAGTAACAAACGGAATTGACGGTGATTTAAACTTTTTGCCATTATTTTATTGACAATCTGAATGACAACATCCATTACTTCTGTGCATTCCGGAGGAAATGTTTGAGCGCACAGTGCCTCTTGGTGCAAGATGCAGTGAAAAGTCAGCAGCTTTCTGTCCAGCGACTTCTGCAGTAAAGCCACAAATCCCTTGTGCGTTCCCGTCATATTCGGTGCCCCATCAGTAGCTACTGACACCAGATGGGTGGTCTTTATTCCTTTGGCTCTTAAACAATTCAAGACAGCCTCACAGATGTCCTCCCCCTGTGTTTGGTCTTTTAGAGGTATCAACTCAATCAGTTCTTCCTGTGGCCCGGCAGAGTTTACATACCGGCAGAACAACGCTATTTGTTCAATATCACCTTTGTCTTTAGACTCGTCACAGGCAATCGAGTAGGCCACAGCTGAATTGATGTCTTTAATTTGCTGTCTTGTGATGTCTTCTGCCATTTTTATGGTTCTGTCTTTGACAGTCTTTGCAGAGAGGGGCATATCCCTGATTTTCTGCACAATTTCACTCTTGTTTTTAAAGTCCGTGAATAGATGCTCTGAAATCTTAATGAAAGATTCTTTTATATATTCACCATCTGTAAACTGCTTCCCGTGCCTGACTATTTCCTGAGCGGCAATATAACTGGCGTATGTCGTTGATTTTCCAGACTTCATCCATTTCTGGAAATGATTTTTGCTCAGATCAACCTTCCGCATCAGTTCCGAAACGGCTTTTTTTCTCTCATCTCCATCCGGATATTTTTAAGCAAAGGCTGCGTGTTTATTCTGGAAATGCCTTGCGACATTTGACTTTTTGTTGTTTGCTAGTTTCTCATTGCATATTAAGCATACCGGTAAACCAGTCTCGTCAACAGTGAAAGCAAATGAATCTGTCCACGTATCATTAAACGTTCTGTTTTCTTCAGTCACTTTTCTTTTTTTAGAATTCTCCATAGTTGGCTTACCTTGGATCGAAAAATTAAAGAAATCGCGCACTGGCGGGTGTCAGGTATTGGCAGTGGTGACGTATATTAATAGCGATAAAAACACGTTGTAGCGGTGTGCTCACGCAGTCAGTAAACTGCAGTCGAATAACTTTATTCGAACTAAACAGCCTTGCTTTTAAGCCTCCCTCAACCCAGCCCCCATGGACGCAGATGCTGCAAAAGACGCGTACTCACAAACCCCCGTAGGCTATCTCCCTTAGCCTGAATGCTGGCTAATTGTGAGCCGTTTCGGATGTGCCAGGAAATGTGTCGCCACACTTAGATTGTACAAGATCACCATAATCTTCAAATTTAGAATTACATTTCAAAAGCTAACAAACTAACATAAAATACATTTTAATTAAATACTGACCAATTATTTCCCAAAGCCACAGGGAGCCGCAGCACAGAGGTGAAAGAGCCACAAATGGCTCGGGAGCCGCAGGTTGCCGACCCCCGTTCTAAGTGGAGCTTCAGAGACAATGGTGCCTAACAGCCACTCCTTTGCTTGCATCTTTGGACACATATTTAATATCTCTATTTTTCCCTTTCAGGATTCTTTTGAAGACCTTGACCTGGAGTTAAACACTGACTTCTTTAAGGGAATGGGACCCACTCTCAGGGTCTCACGACTGGCTGTTATTCGACATACCAAGAATGCAGCCTAGATTAGCTTGCCTTCGGAGTTTTGGAATTCGTGGCTCTGGAGGCGGGCGGACATGAGGTTGGTGCCTCTGCAGGAAACTGGTGTGTCATGCGAGATGGAAGATCACTGGCTGTGTGCCGAGAGACCTGAGTTCTTTGGGCACAGAGCTTGGAAAAAGTGATGCAATGGACTTTTAACATTGTAAATCAGTGAGTTGATTGTTATGTCTCCCTCTCACTGTGAAATGGAGTCACCTCTTTTTCCCTTATTAGGGGGAGGGAGGGGGAGAGGGAGAGAGAGAGAGAGAGTGTGGTATGTTGAACTACCAAGCGAATAAGTAATCTTGGGGGTACTGCAAGTCTGTGTCTTTATTGATGTTTTTCTGCACACTACAGTACATTTGTTCTTACCCCTCTCCTCCTCCTCAAATTCCAAAGCTCTTCTTTAACAACCTCTCAATAATATCACTGCCTTCTTTTAAAAAGTTGTGATTCAACTTTTGAAAAAATCATGTTTTTAAGTTCATAAAAGAATTCCACTATACTTAATCCATGAAAAACAGATATTTAGATGCATGAGGCCTTAGCTTGTTATTATTAACGCTAACATAAAGAATTTTATACTGATGAATAGCTGATAGTCAGCTGCCAGCTTGTGTAGATCTCAGGCATGTTGTAAAATCAACAAAGCATAATGTTTATCATGTAGTTTAGAAAATATGCTTATTATCAATTACATTTTCATTTTTCTCACTCCTAATAAGTTCTTCTCAAGGCCCAGTACTTATTTCTACTGATAGTTCATTGCTTAGATGAAAAATTACTTAGTATTAGCTTGTGGGCATTACAATTGGACATGCACTTTTTGAAACACAAAAAAATATACAAAATGATTGGTACTCACAAACAACAGTAGTAATAATGGTGTGATGACAATCCCCTGAAAGAAAACATTAAATTGTTAGTTGTTCCTCAAAGGAAAAAATTGTAAACTTAACCTTATGAGTAGTGTTCATCCTTAAAGAATATTAAGCAGCTCTGTGACCTTTCTGCATTCTTCAAACTGATGCCTCAAAGAGGCGGCATCTATCATTTAATGGCCCCCAATCTCCCAAGACATGCCCTCTTCTTATTACTACTATTAGAGAGGCGCATGGCCAAGTGGTTAAGGCATTGGTCTAGTGATCTGAAGGTTGCTAGTTCGAGCCTCAGCTAAGGCAGCGTGTTGTGTCCTTGAGCAAGGCACTTAACCACACATTGCTCTGCGACGACACTGGTATCAAGCTGTATGGGTCCTAATGCCCTTCCCTTGCCCAACATTGGTGGCGTGGAGAGGGGAGACTTGCAGCTTGGGCAACTGCTGGTCTTTCATTAAAAAAAACATTGCATGGTCTTGCATGACCATGCCCAGGCATGGTCTGTTGAGACTAATGGAGGCCTACATCAGAGAGGAGGTACAGGAGCCTGAAGCCACATGCTCAACACTTTAGAAATAGCTTATTTTCCTCCACCATTAGACTGCTAAACAGACAATAAAACAACCCATGAACACCAGTTCAATATTTTTGCACTACTTATTTAGTTATATATATTTATATAAAATATTAAAAATCAGTTACTACTTTGGAAGTCTGTTTCTCCAGAGCAGTATTAATATAGCCATGGGAAGAAGCCCATCAATCGTAAACGTGGCTTCAGAATTGTCCTCAGTACTGTTTCTGATGGAAAAAAAAGCGAAGATCGAAACATTGGTGCTGAGAGGAGGGTGAGAAGGAGAGGGAGAACTTATTACGGGTCGATGGATAAGGATTGTTATCATTTGGTCAGATGATACAGGAAAAGAAACAAGGAAATAGAATAATAAAGGAAAAAGAGAAAATAAACTAAGGGAAGAAAGAGATGTCCTTACATCTGGTTTGCATAGAGTGAAGCATGAAAATGTTCTCCCTTACCAGTTCTATATCTCTCATAGCCAGAAATATGAGAGGTATCTTCTTTTTGTGATTCTAGAAACACTTTCAGTACTCTGCTGATTATATAGGAATGGTAAGCATTTTGTCGACAGATTTAGTAGCCTATATTGAACAAAATGCCATGATCCCGTATCAACATTATTCTCCTCGCAGCAACTGGTTTACCATTTATTAGCTGGGTATCTTAAATTACTATAATTATTTTAAGTTTGTTCCCATTTGCAGAACCTGTACCGAATGACACAAGCTCCCGCATAGAGAAAGGGAGAAATAATATATGTATATTCAGACTGTAAGGGGTGGAAGGGGAAGTGAGAAGTTAAGGGGAAAACAAAATACAAACCAGTTGAAGGGAAATACAAAAATCTGGTGAAATGAGACCATTGAAATATCTTAAAACAATCATGAAAACTTTAAATTTGAGATCTAATACAAGTCATTAAGCACTGGGGTGAAGTGTGGATGCAAATTAGGAAACTGATGAATCACAGATAACAGTTACAGGAGTCCCATAAATTCAAAGGATTACTGAACCAAAAAGATAACAGCAGATAAGATTTTTAACCCGTAAAGGCTTCATTCAAAACTGACTTCAAAACAAAAGAAAAACTGGTGTGTGACTGATACACATAATTTTATTATGAACCTTAAGGCTGATTTATACTTCTTCATCAAATGAACTCCATAGGTATGGCGTAGCTGCCTAACCTACGCTGTACCCTACGCCCTAGCCTGACGCGCACCTCTCCAAAAATGTAACTGCGCGTCACGGCGATGCAGAACGCAACAACTGTGATTGGTCTGCTTGGTAACATCGCATTTCCTCCTGTCTATAGGCATACTGTGCGTACACTGATGCAAAATAATGGTTGGAGATGATGAACCAAATCGTCAAATCTACCTGCCGACATCTGAAAATATTTGAAATGCATTTCCTTGTCCATGTCTCTCAGTGGTCGGACAAGCACAGAAAATTCACCCTCCTTCTGCCTCAATCCGTTCAATGGTCATATGTACCATCTCCTCCGACATCTTCCCTCTTTTCTGTGTTGCAGTAATTTCAATAAAAGTAACCCTTGTTCAACATTTATTTACTCCAAATCCAACATGATGCACTCAGTCACCATTAGAAACCCCACCGCCAACCAGCGTTTTGGCTGTGAATTGCAGAGCGATGCAGGCACACCAACGCACAGGTATAAATGCTCACAAAGGCGCAGGACACTTACGAAGGCTACGGCGTAGGCCACTACGCAGAAGCATAAATTAGCCTTTCGTCATCAGCTAGTGGCAAGGAAGAGATAGCTATGGATTGAGAGATCACAATTTCCAGATTCAAAGTAAATTTATCAAAATAGATTATACAGTCAGCCCTCCTTATCCGCGGATTCCGCATGTGTGGATTCGACCAACCGCGGATCGGGAAAACTCGGAAGTTCTCTCTCCTGCACTCGTTGCTTGAGCATGTACAGATTATTTTCTTCTTGTCATTATTTCCTAAACAATACAATCTAACAACTATTTACATAGCATTTACATTGTATGAGGTATTATAAGTAATCTAGAAATGACTTAAAAGTACAGGCAGTCCCCGGATTATGAATGAGTTCCATTCCTGAGTCCGTCTTTAAGTCGGATTTGAAGTCGGAACAGGTACATCTGGTATTATTTAGCGTCAGTTAGTCAAACATTTTTCTTAATATATAGTTCATATTTTACCTTTCTATGCATATAAAACACTTAAGAAACATACGTATTTCATTCATTTAACCACTGCGTTGCTTAGTAATAATTGTAGCTTTCATCAGGGCAGTGCCTTTCACATGCTCCATTAAAATTGTTCTGATCGTGGACCGACTGTAGCCGAACGCTTTTCCAATGACCGATGGCGTTTTACCTCTTTCTGATCTCGTTACTACTTCCACCTTATTTTCAGTCGCGATCGTGATTATTTTCATGAACAGAAACACTGCGGATTCAGAGCAGTGCCGCCAGGTCCTAATGTCCACTGCACAGAGACATGTTAAATTAAGTCTGGAGTTCCGCTGGGTCCTAAAGACCACTGCACTGTTACATGTTAAATAAGGGACTTGAGCATCCGCAAATTTTGGTATCCTTGGGGGGTCCCGGAACCAATCCCCTGCAGATAAGGAGGGTTGACTGTTCTTATGTCACCATTTACAACCCTGAGATTCATTTTCTTGCAGACAATCACAGTAAGTACAAAGAAACATAATAGAATCAATGAAAGACCACAGCCAACAGGATGGACAACAAACAATCTGCAGAAAAAAAACACAGATGAATAATAAATAGTGAGAACATGAGATGAAGAGTCTTTGAAAGTGAGTCCATAGGTTGTGGGAACAGTTCCATGATGGAGTGAGTGAGTGAAGTTATTCCCTCTAGTTCAAAAGCCTGATGGTTGAGGGGATAATACTTGTTCCTGAACCTGGTGGTCTGGGTCCTGAGGCTCCTGTACCTTCTTCCTTATGGCAGCAGCAAAAAGAGAGCATGGCCTGGATGGTGGGGTCATCGATGATGGATGCCGCTTTCTCTTCATAAATTTCCTCACTGATGGGGAGGGCTTTACCCGTGATGGACTGGGCTGTATTCACTACCTTTTATGGGCTTTTCTGTACAAGAGCATTGGTGTTTCCAGAACAGGCCATGACACAACTAGCCAATATACTCTCCACCAAACATCTATAGAAGTTTGTCAGACTTTTAGATGGTGTGCCAAATCTTTGCAAATTTCTAAGCAGAGGCACTGCTGTGCTTTCTTCGTAATGGTACTCAAGTGCTGGACCCAGGACAGATCCTTTAAAATGATGACACAGAGGAATTTAAAGTTGCTGACTCCCTCCAGATTTGATCTCCTAACGAGGACGGGCTTATGGACCTCCAGATTCTTCCTCCTGAAGTCAATAATCATCTTGATTTTGCTGACATTGAATGAGAAGTTGTTGCTGTGACAGCACTCAACCAGATTTATGCCATTTTGCCTTAGCTGAATATTTTCCATGGTGATTAAATTGGATCATTAATTGCTCACTTAAAATTAACTTAAATGGCCTTTAAGTGACCTGATTGTTGATAATCACTGCTAGTAAAATACCTTCACAGTAACTTAACAAACATTGCATTCCTTAAGATTATGGAGATTTTTTAATATGTAAATAGTTTCTTTTCTCACTCTTTTCATTCTTCTCTGCAATCTAAACTTCCACTCTCCTTTTTTTTGTAGTACTATGGTAATTCCTTACTGCATTCAACCGCTTCAACTCATCAAGCTTGGTCTCTTCTCTTGTCTCTCAATCCTCAAACCTTATTGCTTAACAAGAAACACTATCATTGTTCACTAAGGATCTTGTGTTCTGTTTCTTTGGTTGCCCTGTTATCAGCTCATATATCAAACATTTTTGTAGGCAAAATAATTGTATATGCAAAAACAACACACAATGAATTCACCTGTATCATCAGAAATTGAGCTACTACTGATATATTAATTTCAAGTGTGGATTACATTCTAATGCTAATTTGTTAAAGCATTATTAGCAACAACTGTATTTTATTTAATGTTCATGTAGGGCATCCTTCACAAATTTGATGGAATTTATTCTCTATCTGTTACTGTTTATGTTTGAAACACATGGACCAATCTTTCTTAACAATCTTCTCTATTACAACGAAGTACCCTTATGTTCAGTGCAAAAGCAACGATTATATAGCTCTTGTAAGAGTAATCATGCCAGCTTACTTTCTTTGGACTTTTGTATCCTTCTGCCATTAAGTAGGCCAAAATAAAGAGCTAGAAAGGACTTACAATCAATATGCCTGCATAAACATTAACAATATTTCCTCTTATTTGATGATATTTGCAGAACAGACAGAATCAATATAACACTTTTGCAGTGCTACTATCTATTTTATAAAATTCAGAAATACAGCGTGGAATCAGTCCTTCTGGCTCTTGGAACCATGCCAACAGTAACCCACTGATTTAACCCTAGCCTAATCATGAGACAATTTACAATGACCTACTAACCGGTATGTCTTTGGACTGTGGGAGGAAATCAGAGCACCTGGAGGAAAGCCACACATTCATGGGAAGGACATACAAACTCCTTACAGACTTCACTGGAATTGAATGCTGAACTCCGATACCCCAAGCTGCAACAGCATCATTAGTAATTGCAACGCTACCATGGCAGAAACTTACAAAGCTGCTCTGTTTAATATTGAACTACCTAAAAATTTCATTTTAAATAACTAACTGCATTGCATAAACCATTAACATGCCTCGGCCATCTTTGAGATAACTAATGAAAAAGAAAATTGATGATTTTATTTAAGAATCATTGGCTTCTCAATGACAGGAATTTTTCAACAATGGTTTAGATAAAAGAATGTTAATTAATATTTTTTTGTAGGATCCAAGCTGATAATTATGCCCATGGATAGATGTTTAAAGGCTATGTGAATTAAACCCAATTCATCAAAGTATAAATTTATACAGAAATTTTGAAAGGTATATAGTTTATCAATTTAGAACTCAGACACAAGTAGATGAAAATGTGAAAATGTTTGAAATGCTGTCACTCTTCATCTGCCTACATATTTGACATATATAATGAAATTTTCATGTAGCCAAAGAGCAAAGTATAGAAGAGGTTGTATGGCATATTTTATGTGTACTGGTTCTCTTCCAGAAAAGTTCAAAACTAATCCAATTTCTCCAGCAGAAATGTCAACCTCTTCCCCCCTTAAAAGATGCAAGAGCCTCTGGCTTTACTATTCCACTTAGCGGTTTTCCCCAACTACATTGTTAGTTGCCATTTTAGTGATACGTCAACAATGACTTCATAAAAAGAGAAAAAAATTGTTGCTATTTCACCCATGTGATCAAAACTTGGTAATTTTTTGAGGAAAACCTTTTAAATCACTCTTCAATTCTCACTAGATACAGGCTACAGTCCTGTTCTCTATGTCTCATTTCACTCTGTGCCCTCTGTACATCATGATTCCACAGGACTGTTGGAAAAAACAAGTTGTACCTCCTCCCATAGATGCTGTCTGGCCTGCTGAGTTCTGCCAGCATTTTGTGTTTTTATTGATAACAGTGCCACTGGTTAAACATCTAGAACTGTCTCTCTTCTTAACCAGAGAATTTAAAAAAAGGCAAGACTGAAAATGTAAATTGAACTGGTAAACTTTTTAAGAGACAGAGAGGAAAAGGTTAGACTAAGAAAGAAACCTGAAAGGAGAATGGTTGAGGATTTACAAATTGTTTCCTGTTTCTTCTTGAAACAAAAACATGAAATATAAAACAGCAAACACGAGGAAATCTGTAGATACTGGAAATTCAAGCAACACACACAAAATGCTGGTGGAATGCAGCAGGTCAGGCAGCATCTATAGGAAGAAGCACTGTCCGATGTTTTGGGCCGAGACCTTTCGTCCTGACACAAAATGAGTTTGAACGCCATTTCAAAGATACTGAACTGAAGCCTGCAAAGTTCAAAGTACATTTATTAGAAAAGTATTTTTAACTATATGCAGCCTTGAGCTTCATCTCCTTACAGGCAGCCACAGAACAAATAAATCCAATACAACCCATTAAAAAACAGAAGACTGTCAAACACCCAATGTGCAGTAAAAAAAAACAAATCATACAAACAACAAAAGCTAGCAAACAACTGAAGTTCATGAAAGTGAGTCCACAGCCGCAGAGCCAGTCATCTCTGCAGCCAATCCAGTAGATATTTTAACTAGCCCATCCCTTAAGTGTCACACGGAGTCTAAACAAGTTATTGTGCTGACAGTTCCTGCACAGAAAAACAACCAAGACCAAAATATTCAAAACTCTATACCGTTTTATTCTATTCAAAGGTCAAGACCCTACTGGTAAAAAGTAAAATCTTCAATTTTGCACCAATTACAGATTTCAGTTGCAAGTTCAAGCATTTAAAATATACTCACTCTTGTGGCAAAAACTTGTAATATCAGCAATGAAACAAGCTATGTAGACTATCAGGTAGGTACTGAATTTAACTGCACAATCTGAACAATAGATCAGATGTTCTGTGGTAGTGATGACAGCAGTGGACCACAGTTTATTTGCCACAGAATGAACAAGAGATGATGAAATTGGCAAGCAGAGAGGAGAATTAACTCAGGAGTGGAAGTGAAGAGAACAATTCTTATTCCACAATTTTAATCACACATCACCAATAACATAAATCTCTGGAATTCCCTCCCCATGCATTGCTGCTTCTTTCCTCCTTTAAAATGTTCCTTAATATCTATTTCCCTGAACAAGGATTTGTAGCTTTGCCAAATATTGGCTGATAATAAACATAAGAGATTCTAACAGAAGCTGGAAATCCAAAGCAACACACACAAAATGCTGGAGGAACTCAGCAGGTCAGGCAGCACCCTTCATCAGGTCCCGAAACATTGACCATTTATTCATTTCCACAGATGCTGCCCTATGTACTGAATTCCTCTAGCATTTGTATGTGTTGTGTTGGTTGATAATAGTCTTTACAAGAACATTGACATGTTTTTGGTACCCCAAAAGGACTATAGAAAAGTTTTCAATTTTTGTTTCGCAGGCTTCAGGGAATCCTACAGCTCAGAGACACAAGCACAGCTTTAGGAAAAATGCAGGTTCCTTTTATGATAACAGTATTGGCTATTGGCTAGAAAAGCACTTTGATGCTTATTTCGTTCCCTGAGATCAGACAATCCCCAAATCAGATTCTTCAGGTATTTCCAAGAGCATAGGGAAGCTCAATCAGCCCATCATACCTATACTGGCTTTCAGACTATTCCCAACAATCACATTCTTTCACTAATTTTCCCTTCATCCTTATCTCTTTCACATAACCACCTACACTGGGGTTAATTTACGAAAACTAATTAACCTATCAACCAATGAATTTGGGGTGTGGGAGGAAACCGGAGCACTCCAGGAAAATATCACAAAGTCATAGGGAGAACACATGAACTCCACACAGACACCACCAGTGGTCAGGATCGAACCTGGGTTGCTGAAACTGTGGGACGACTAACATGCTGCTCTAGTATTACCTTAGGAGTCAAGGGTCAAAGCGTGCGGGTGAGAGGCAAAGTCATCATGAGGTCAAGGCATGTTGGGGTGAGGTTGTATCATACTCGAGGCAAAGTCAGAGCAGAGAAGAGGCAGGTTCAAGGCATGTTCACCTAAACCAGGGGTCAGCAACCTTTACCACTGAAAGAGCCACTTGGACCCGTTTCCCACAGAAAAGAAAACACTGGGAGCCGCAAAACCCGTTTGACATTTAAAATGAAATAACACTGCATACAACGTTTTGTTTTGCCTTTATGCTATGTATAAACAAACTATAATGTGTTGCATTTATGAAATTGATGAACTCCTGCAGAGAAAACGAAATTACATTTCTGCATGCAACAAAAACATTTTGAACTCCGAAAAAAAGACGTTGGGTTGAAAGTTACTTTTAAGTAAAATATTCAATGTCTATTTGAGTCCTTCTTGTATTTATGAAAAACGCTGAACTTAAATTTTCCGCCAGCAGCAAACCAAAAATAACGTCAGCCAGCTGTCATCCTGAAAAATGAAAGGACTATTTCACTGAACAATGAAAAAATATGAATATAAGTAAAATAATAGGCAATTAAAATATTTATCATACTTGGTTAATGGGATTTCTGCTCCTGGACCTCAGCGCACAGCGTCTGCACATCAGGGCTGTATGATGTCACCTTCATCTTTACACAGGATCGCAAGCTGTCATCTGTGAGGTTTTCAATATCACTCCATTTGTGTTTCTGAGCAAGAACGGCCTTCTGACGGGCAACATCTTCAAGGTCTGCTGTCAAGCGTCTAAACTTGGACACCCATATGTCTTTGTCGGCTATGTCGGCCAGTTCCATCTCAAGATCAGGTTGACTCACACCTGCCAATGCAGTCGTATTCAGTAGGGAAGGATCGATGCTTAAGGGAGTGACCGGGAAGGATAATGTGTTTTTTTCCTCTCTGAACTCACAGAAGCGTTTCCCAAACGATGTTTGCATTGCGATGATTGCAGAATGTAAATACTCCGAAATTATCATGTCGTGACCTTGTTTGAACTCTCTCAAATTGGGGAAGTGAGACAAAGTGCCTTTCTGTAAATCTCTGGCAAGCACTGTCAACTTGCGCTCGAATGCCAAAACATCCTCCAACATGTGCAGGGCTGTACGTCCTTTCCCCTGAAGAGCTGTGTTCAGCGTGTTCAGGTGCGCTGTCATGTCTACCATGAAGTGTAGCTTTTCCAGCCACTCTGGCTGTTCCAGCTCAGGAAAGGTGAGCCCTTTGCTGCCCAGGAAAGTTTTCACTTCTTCCAGACACGCGACAAAGCGTTTCAGCACCTTCCGTCTGGACAGCCAGCGATAAAAACACGTTGTAGCGGTGTCAGTAAACTGCAGTCAAAGATAGCTTTATTCGAACTAAACAGCCTTGCTTTTAAGCCTCCCTCAACCCAGCCCCCATGGACGCAGATGCTGCAAAAGACGCGTACTCACAAACCCCCGTAGGCTATCTCCCTTAGCCGGAATGCTGGCTAATTGTGAGCCGTTTCGGATGTGGCAGGAAATGTGTCGCTACACTTAGGTTGTACAAGATCACCATAATTACATTTCAAAAGCTAACAAACTAACATAAAATACATTTTAATTAAATACTGACCAATTATTTCCCAAAGCCACAGGGAGCCGCAGCACAGAGGTGAAAGAGCCACAAATGGCTCGGGAGCAGCAGGTTGCCGACCCCCGACCTAAACCGATAGCGAGTCTTGATCAATCTAAGCACCAGGCCAATTTGGAATGGTTGGGTATGGGCCAAAACATGGTGGCAGGGTCCAGGCCAACAGCATATTGATGTGACAAGGCCTGGGTCCTAGCGTGAGGATGGTTGGATGATTTAAACACCGGGTCAGGTGGATTGAAAGGCAGGGTTTTGGGACAAGAGGCGAGGGTTGGGCTGGTTCTGCTCATTGCTCCGTGGCATTTACTTGGCTCTGCTTTGAATTAAGGCTGAGGCTATGGCCTATTCAGCTGCTCTGGAATCTGTGTCTGAGGGCTCTGCACAGAACTGAGGCTGAGATTGTGGCCTGCTCTGGGCTTCGTGTCTATGGACTTAGTTTTGTTGTCAATGCTATTTGCTTACTTTTATTGTTTGCATGATTTGTTTTTTTCTCTCTCTGCACACTGTGTTTGAAGGTTTCTTCTTATGGGTTCTTTTGGGTTTCTTTGTTTTGTGGCTGCATGTAATGAGACGAATCTCAAGGCTGTATAATGTACAAATGCTCTGATAATAAATGTACTTTGAACTTTGAGGATTAGAGCTCTGACCAGATCAAGTCTCAACATTTCATAATTGACTTTGGATTTTATTATTTTACACTACCTGTCTAGTACCAGAAGTTTGCAGTCTGAATTCTGCTTGGGCAGGAGTTCGGCTGGTAAATCAGTTTGACTTCTAGCTGGAAATCTTGTCAAAAGGGGAAAAAAATCCATCGTGTGAAGTTAAAATCTCCACAGCATGAGAGGAAACCATCCAATATTTTGCCCCGTCTCACCCTGTTCATATAACAGCAAACAACAAAAACTCAGGATATGTTTCAAGATTGTATTTACTCATTTCATACACAATATTTTATAATGGGTTTCCACCATCAGATATATTTCATTCATAGGTTGTTTCTCTGTGCAAGAAACATAACCTATGAATTTGCCACTAGATGGCAAAATAAGCCCATTTGCAAGAAGCAGTTTATCTTTCAGCTTATTTTACATAATCCTCAAAGCGTCAAGAGAAGGGAAAGTCTGAGGAAATAATACTTCTGTTTGATCAAATTTCTTGACTTCAATTATTTTTACACAGAGTAGTTAATTCTACAGAAAAAGGTGGCAGTGAAGATTAAAGATACGAATTTTATTTGTGAAAAAGTAACCCATTGAAACCACTTCAGTGACATTAACCAAAGATAGAATCTGATTACAGACCCATAAATAATGAAGCTAGATCAAGGCTCCCCCCCCCCCCCCCAAATATCTACTCCCAGTCCTCAAAAAAGCTTAATTCTAGGAATATAATTGAACATCTTATGGGCTATTTTGTGCAACATTAACATAATACTTCTACGTGTGATCATATATTTCCACTTTATGAATAAGGGTTAAAAATGCTAAGTTACATAAGGTACCTATTATTATAAATAATCAGTGGGTCACAATTGAAAAATCATTCTTTATCTTAAGAGCAACAGACAAAAATTGCTGGAGGAACTCAGCAAGTTAGATGCTAACTGACCTGCTGAGTTCCTCCAGTATTTTGTGCCTATTGCTTTAAGATTTTCAGCGACTACAGAAGCTCTTGTATTGCTTTATATAAAAGTCCTTGACCATAATGGTAACATTCTTGTCTGATAATCAAATTAGCTTATTTTTGGAAAAAAAGCATCCTGATGAGATCTAACAATTGAATGAATGATAGTTACAAGATATCTCTCACTCAGCAAGATGAAAGCCATACTTTTAACCTTCATAACAAAAATCACAAAGATATTTGTTCTTGGACATACATAAAAACAATCAGCAAGTCAGCAGCATCTATGCAAAAAGGAATAGAGCTTAGGGTTTCAGGTCAGCGGTCCTTTATTTGAACTGGAAAAAAGAGACAATCAAGAGAATTTTAAGTTGCAGAGAAGACAGAGAGAGAGTAAAATCTATGAAACATCAAATTTGTAAATGGAGAAGTTAGAAGGTTGTTAGTTTGTCAAGTTTATTGTCATCAACACAAGCAGATGTTTGCATAGATGCAATGAAAAGCCTACTTGCAGCAGCATCATAGGCAATTGGCATCATATATTCAACACTCAGAAGAATAACATAAAAACAAGAAAACACAGACAAAAAGTGAAATCTATTTTAGTGTTAAGTTATTACAATGTTATAGTGTTGATAAACTGTACTGATTAGGATTTCTCAGTTGGTTTAAGAACAGCTTTTGAAGGAGGAAACAGTTCTTAAACTTGGTGGTATGGGTCTTCAAGCCTCTGTAGCTCATATCCAATGGTAGCTGCAAAAAAAAAATGATATGATCTAGATGGTAGGAATTTTTGATTATGCTTGTTGTCTTCTTGAGGCAGTTCCTCCTATAGATATTATCAATGCCCATGATGCACTGGACAGATTCTTGATTTCCTGTGCATTTGAATTACCAGATCACAATACATTGGTCAGGATGCTTTCAACAGTACATCTTTCGAAGTTGCTTTTTTTGGTGACAAGCTGAACTTCCTTAACATTGTAAGAAAGTAAAGATATTGGCGCACTTTCCTTATGACTGCATCCATGTGAACAGCCCAGGATTGGTTATCCAATGCATTAATGCCTAGTAACTTAAAGCTGCTGACTCTCTCCATTACCAATCCCCCAGTGTAAACTGGTACATGTTTGCCCTCCATCCCCTTTCAGAAGTCCACAATCAGCTCTTTAGCTTTGCCAAAGTTGAGTGAGAGGTTGTTGCAGAACCACTCATTTAAGTCCTATCTCGCTCCAATAAGCTGACTCATCACCACCAGAGATTCATTCAGTAACAGTAATGTCATCATGAATTTGTACATGGTATTGGAACTGTGCTTAGCCATACAATCATGTGTGCATAGAAAGTAGAGGAGGGGCTAAGCACACAGCCTTGAGGTGTATCTGAATTGATGTTCAGTGAGGAGATATTGTTACCAATCCACACTGATTGAGATCTGTCAATGAGGAAGTTTGAGTACTCAGTTTTACAGGGAGGGTCAGAGGCCTGGGTCATGAAGTTTCATGATAAGTTTGAATGAAGTAAATGTGGTGCATGCAGAGCTGTCGTCAATAAATGGTAGCCTGACATAGGAGTTCCTGTTGTCTAGATGGTCCAGAGCACTGTGAAGAGCCATAGAAAATGTATCTGCTGTTGACCTATTATGGCAAAAGGCAAACTGGAATGGATCCAGGTCATTTCTGAGGTAGGAATTACTTTGCACCATTACCAATCTCTTGAAGCACTTTAATACAGTCGCAACCAGACGTTAGCTATTGAGGGAAATTATCACACTCTTCTGGGGTACCAGTATAATAGATACCTTTTTCAAGCAGGTAGGAACCTCAGATCGCAGAAGCATAAGATTGAATATGCCTATAAATACTCCAACTCAGTTAGTTCACGCAGTTATTTAGCATTCAGTCTGGTTTACTGCCTGGACCGGACACCTTTAATGGATTCATCTTCTTGAAGAATACCTTAGTGTTAGCCTCAGAAACTGAGACTACAGGGTCATCTGAAGATGTAGGGGCTCATGTGGGTGTGCCATAGGTGTCTCTATCAAATTGTGTATGGAAGGCATTGCACTCGCCTGAGAATAATAGGTCATTACTACTTACTTAGTGTTATGTGTTGTTAATAGCAGGGTTGTGGGACACACAAAGCAGATTAGGCTGTCCTAACAAAAAATGAAGTAAGCAAACTGGCAGAAATAGCCAGATCTGATATGGAAAGAACCTGAAGTAAGTAACCTGAAGTTGGAAAATTTGATTCTGAATTTGGAAGAGTGCAATGTGAACAAACTTTAGATGAGAACCTATTCTTCAAGTTTGCATTGGGCCTCACTATAACCATTGTAGAAACACATGGAGAGGAGGCAGCATTGTGAATGCTGATTGTTCCCTGTCCATGAAAGGGTGCAAAATTGTTTGGATCTCTGTATGGTGTGAAGGGGAGAAGTAAAAAGATAGCTGTTGCATTTTTCAGCTTTGTCTGGGAAAGTGCAATCAGAAGGGAAATGATTTGTGTGGAAGGAAGAGGAGACTAGAGAGGTAAGAAGAGAATAATTTCTTTGAAATGCTGGAAGAGAATGGAAGGACAATGCGTGTTTGGTATTAAAATTTTGATGGAGCCCACAGAAATTACAAATTATGACACATCGAATGTGGAGGCAAATGATGATCAGGTGACCTTTCCATCCAGGAAGAATGGGGGGGTGTGAGAGCTGAGGCATGGAAGACAGAAGAGTTGTAGTCAGAATAAGACTCAGGTTTAATATCACCGGCGTATGTCATGAAATTTAACTTTGCAGCAGCAGTACAATGAAATGCACGATGAACATAGAGATAAAATTACAGAATGTATACATTGCCTATAAAAAGTATTGTAAGTTTTCATGTTTTATTGTTTTACAACACTGAATCACAGTGGATTTAATTTGGCTTTTATTTGACACAGATCAACAGAAAAAGACTCTTTCGTGTCAAAGTGAAAACAGATCTCTACAAAGTGATCTAAATTAATTACAAATATAATTAAATTATAAATTAAATTACACAAAATAATTAATTGCACAACTATTCACCCCTTCAATTCAGTATTTAGCAGATGCACCTTTGTCAGCAATTACAGCTTTGAGTCAGTGTTGATAGGTTTCCATCAGGTTTGCACATCTGGATACTGCGATTTTTCCCTATTCTTCTTTACAAAACTGCTCAAGCTCTGACAGGTTGCATGGGCATCGCAAGTGAACATCCCTTTTCAAGACCTGCCACAGATTATCAGTTGGATTGAGGTCTGGACTCTGACTTAGTCACTCTAGGACATTAACTTTGTTCTTTTTAAACCATTCTTGTGTAGCTTTGGCGTTTTGCTTGGGGTCATTGTCTTGCTGGAAAACAAATTTTCTCCCAAGTTGCAATTCTCTTGAAGACTTCATCAGATTTTCCTTCAGGATTTCCCTGTATTTTACTGCATTCATTTTACTCTTTACCTTCACAAGCCTTCCAGGGCTGCTGCAGTGAAGCATCCCCACAGCATGATGCAGCCACCACTATGCTTCACGATAGGGATGGTGTGTTTTTGATGATGTGCAGTGTTTGGCTTACACAAAACATAGCATTTAGTCTGATGGCCAAAAAGCTCAATTTTGGTTTTATCAGACCACAGAACCTTCTTCCAGCTGACTTCAGAGACTCCCACATGCATTTTGGCAAACTCTAGCCAAGATCTCATGTGGGTCTTTTTTCAACAGTGGTTTTCTCTTTGCTACTCTCCCAAAAAGCTGTAACTGGTGAAGCACCCGGGCAACAGTTGTTGTTTGCATAGTCTCTTCCATCTCAGCCACTGAAGCTCATAACTCTTCCAGAGTTGTCATAGGTCTCTTGGTGACCTCCCTCACTAGTCCCCTTCTTGCACAGTCACTCAGTTTTTGAGGAAGACCTGCTCTAAGCAGATTTACAGCTGTGCCATACTCTTTCCATTTCTTGACGATTGACTTAACTGAAGTCCAAGGGATATTCAGTGACTTGGAAGTCTTCTTGTATCCATCTTTTGACTTGTGCTTTTTAATAACCTTTTTGCGGAGTTGCTCGGAGTGTTCTTTTGTCTTCATGGTGTAGTTTTTGCCAGGACACTGACTCACCAGCAGTTGGACCTTCCAGAGACAGGAATATTTTTACTAAAATCAACTGATACACCTTGACTGCACACGTCTCCAAAAACAGATCTCTATTTAACTTATTATATGACTTCTAAAGCCTGGCTGCACCAGTGATGATTTGGTGTGTCATATTATTTTGTTTTATATTTGTAATCAATTTAGATCACTTTGTAGAGATTTGTTTTCTCTTTGACACAGAAGAATCTTTTCCTGTTGAGCAGTAAAAAAGCCAAATTAAATCCACTGTGATTCAATGTAATAAAACAATAAAACATGAAAACTTCTAAGGGGGGGGGTGAATACTTTTATAGGCACTGTATGTATATTAAATAGTGCAAAATTGAAATTAAAAAAAAGTAATGAGGTAGTGTTCATGGGTTCAATGTCCATTTAAAAAAAAAGTCAGATGACAGAAGGGGAAGAAGCTGTTCCTGAATCACTGAGTATGTGTCTTCTCATTGATGGTAACAATGAGAAGAGGACATGTCCTGGGTGTTGGGGAGTCCTTAATGATGGACGCTGCTTTCTGAGACACCACTCCTTGAAGATATCTTGGATATTACTAAGCCTAGTATCCACAATGGAGCGGTCTAATTTTACAGCTTTCTGCTGCTTAACTTGATCTTGTGCCCACCACACCACCCACCGCCACCCCCCCCCCCCCTCAAGATGGTGATGCAGCCAGTCAGAATGCTCTCTATGGTAGTTAATCGCTCTGTGTACAGGAGGAATGAATCATATTGGGAAGCATCTGTGTAGAACATCTCATCATTGAAGCAAATGCAACAGAGATGGAAGAACTGTGAGGATGGAATGGGGTCCTTCTACAAGGTAGTGAGAGAGGAAACTAGATAGCTATGGAAGTTTGTGTCTGGAATGGAAATGAGTGGTTAGCCTATTCTCTGATTGGGAAATGGACAGAAAAAGAAAGGGAAAAATTAGTAATTGACTATATGAGGGTAAGGGGTGAGTGAAAAATGGCAGCAAAATGAATGAAATTTTCACAAGAGCAAACATGAGGAAATCTGCAGATGCTGGAAATTCAAACAACACACACAAAATACTGGTGGAACATAGCAGGCCAGGCAGCATCTATAAGGAGAAGCACTGTCGACATTTTGGGCTGAAACCCCTGACGAAGGGTGCCTGGCCTGGCCTGCTGTGTTCCACCAGCATTTTGTGTGTGAAATTTTCACAATCTGTATTAGTGCAGGGGGCAGCACTATTGATGTACCACAATTACTTGTCAATAAAATTTTCAACATTTAGGTTTAGTGATTTGAAGCATATTTTTATAATGCTGACAATACACAATTCACACAAAATGAAATTCAAAAAAACCACTGTTCCATTTCACTTCATCTGGTAAAAATACAATTTTATAATTGATAATAGACAGTGCTTTATTTGTCCATATTAACATAGTCTTCTGGAAACAAACTTGCTATGGAATCTGTAAATTAATGAAACTTAGCTTCAGGTGCTTATAAAATAATGCATGATTTATGTGCTATGTTGCAGGATCTTTAATTATTTAACCTAGATCTAACTTCAGGTTATTTACATTAAGATACTGCTATTAAGTTAAAGTTACTTCTTGGGCATTAAAGTCTGTAACACATAGGAACGCAGGTTAAAATTCTGTGTGGAATTTTGTCTCCTGCATATCATGGCAACCAGAGATGACAGAGGTATGATAAAAGTGCTTATTAACACATGTTGTAAATACTTAACTTCTCAGCTGGACTGATCAATAACTTACCAAGCACAGACAGAGCAAGGTAAGAGGACAACATTTGATTACTAATTTGGCTGCATAACAATAAGTAATTTCATGGGTCTGTTAAAGACGACAGATATAGGGTGCTGATTAGAAAGCACGTCAAGTACAAGCAGAAGTGAAGCTCACCTCATTTTGACATCTATATCTCATAGGCGCGTGACAGCAAGCCAGAGATCCCAAACAAATGATTCACATTGATTCTGAGAGCACAAGCATCTTCACAGCTTCCAGGCAGGACATGAGAGAAAGAGCTTAAAAGGACTAAATAACTGTTAATAGCTTTGAAAATGAGCATGATAGCAATCAGAGATAAACTTTGGTAAAACTGCAATCTGGGATAATTGTTGTTCTACTAGTGAATTACACCATTTGTAGAACACAGAGTGTCATAACTTTAAGGCATGAGGCATATAATCTGCTGATGTACATGTTCTAATAAAACTTTAATATATTTTGGCCCAGCTTTAATGAAGTACCATAAATATCAGAGTGGTGTGTGAAATAATTGGAAATTTGGAGCTGACAGTGCTCCTTTGGATTTGCAGTCTATACTTTTGTTAATCATTGTGATCCTAGCATGTAAACAGAGCTGATGAGCTCACTTTTTATGAGCAAAATGTAAATAAGTTAATACCAAATCAGAGTTAATTACACCCTTCACAAAAATAATGGTTTTCCAATGTGAATCTTCTTGTGGCAACACTCCTGTTCACGTAAATGCTTTGGGTCAAGCTTATGGATGTAAAAGCATTGTACAGTGGTCAGTCCAATATTTATTAGTTGCTGTTATGACACAGATAATAGAAACTTTCTGAGGTCCTTCAGACAAAGCAGGTGGCAGTGCGTGGACCAGGGGTGTTGCCACACACCTTGTGTTTCACCCGATTTTAAAAAAAGTGTTCATTATGACAAGGCCATGCTCCAAGAATGTTATCAAAAGAAGGGCCTGATGGAGTTGGTCTTTCCTACTCCTTCCTGGCCATTGACATTGGATTGCATCCATTTCCATCCTAGCATGAAGATGCCCAAGGGATCAGTTTGTTTTGCTGTGAGATACAGACCAGGATAGTCTTCACTATCAGAATAGAAGTGTGTCTGGGTGTCATCTGAAGCCTTCAAGGTTTTGATGAAGCACAACATGAATTCTGTCCACTTACAGGCACCATGCACATTACCTTCACTACATGGCAATACCAAGCCAATGTAGGGAGCAGCCTCAGCATTATACATGTCCTTCTTCAACCTCACCAAAGCTTTATGACTGTAGAAGGACTGTGAACACCATTCTCAAATTTGATTGCTTACAAAAGTTTTGTCCTCATCTTACATTTGCTCCATGGCAGCATGCAAACCATGATATCTAATTAGAAGTAAGTTAAATCGTCAAGGCAAACAAAATACTGATAAACAGAATTGGTACACATGAACATATGATGGTCAAACATTGACAGGGTAGGTTGAATGACTTGGTTCTGTTCTGTATGATTTTATGATTAACCAATCTTAGTGAAAACTGATGTCAAACAAGGCTTGATTGCCCCAACAATTCACTCAATCTTTCTCACAGCAATAGACTATCCATGGAAATACAGCCAAGTTTGAGAACAAATTGGGAACTGTTCAACTTATGGTAACACCATTCCAGAACTAAGTTCACCCTAAGCCCAGTCATTGAATTGCAGTATGTTGATAATGTTCATCCTCATGCTCAATTGGAGCCTGAGCTCTAAGACACTGTCAAGTCGTTTGCTGATGCATATATAGTTATAAGACCAGAATCATCGACCATTTGTCCTTGCTTGGACGACATTGTACTTTGACAATAAAATGTCATTGCAAGACTGTAGAAAACATAGTCCACTTCACAGACCTTGGGAGTTACCTCTCAGATAGGGCAGATATCAGTGATGAAATTTACTACTGTCTTCAGTGTTTCAGCTCAGCCTCTTGTTCAGCAATAGATTACTGGAAAATCAAGATCTCAGATCTGGAACAAAATTCATGGTCTTCCAGGCATCAGTGATCACTGACCTCCAATATGATTCTGAGACCTAGAGTGCTTACTGGAAAAGTACTATCAATTATTACTCAAAATCCTCCAAATACAATAGGAGGATCAATATCAAAGTCCTCTCCAAGGACATCCCCTGCACTAAGGCCCCAGTTACTCTCAATTGGTCATGTTGCTCAAAGAGTCATACAGCAGAGAAATAAACACTTTGGGCCATCATGACCATGTCAGCCACTAAGTAGTATTCCATACTGTTCCATTTTCTAGCACAAGGTCCATAGTCCTCCATGGCAATGGCATGAGATCATTCTTAAATATTACCAAAGAAACTACTTCCACCACCAACTCAGGCTCTGCGCTCCAGAATCCAAACACCTTGTGGGTGAAAAATTCTTCCTCAGGTCTCCTATAGACAATTTATCACTTATCCTAACCCCATGTCCTTTGATTTTTTTTTAAATTTTGTATTCCTCTATCAGGCTTTCTTCAGCCTCCTTTGCTTTAAGGAAAACAAAAACAATCTACCTATTTCACCTCATAACCAAAACATTCTATCCAAGAGAACATGTTGGTAACTCTCCACTGTACTCTTTCCAATGCAATCACATTCTTCCTAAATGAAGAGAAATACACACAATACTCCACTTTTGACTTAAACAAAGTTTTATAAAGTTGTACCATGAGCTTCATTGCTCTCGTATTCATTACCCAGACCATTAAAGGCAATGCATTTCACATGTCTTCTTCACTACCTTATTTGCCTGAGATCAATGGACTTATACACCAGGATCCCTAGGTTCTTCAATTGAACCCAGCATCCTACCATGCATTGTGCACACACTATTGAAGCTTTATCATCCGAGCAGACTGCGCACAATGTACCAACGGAAAGATTCAAGGACCTTCTCAAAGTTTCCTTGAAGAAGTTCACTCACCTTCCATCAAGGAAGCTCAGGATCAAGACTACTCAAAGTGAAGAACAGCATTTGGGCAGTATTGACAACCTTGAGGCTATGCAATGGATGGGCAGATTAGTTCTGCATAACTGGCAGGAGTGCAGAGTGCCACAAACCAGTTAGCAGCCACCTACTGCCCCATCAGTGATGCCCTCAGTGGCCAACTTAGAAGCCACAAAAACTATTTGGAAGTAAATCATCCTATATCAGAGGGACTCCCTAAGCTGCCTAAGAGCTGGAAGTACTTGTTACTGTATATGACTGGTCACTCCTGAAGGTCATGGTCCTTGGTGAGGAGGCAAAATACAACATATCCTACCTAGATCTATCTGACCAATATTGCAGTGTTAGGTTTTTCAAAGATGTCTTTACTGGGATATGTGGAGTAATGCAGGAAGCCCTTCAGCCATCTCTCTTCGTGGATTGCTCTCCTTGCGGAGGCTAAGGTGATCCTGATTCTGAAGGTTCTTATGATGGGAACTTTTGAAACTATTGCGCAAATCTTGTCTGCATCATTCAATTCACAGATGTCCCCCAGCATTATGTCAAATGAGAAATGACTTCATCTATTCTGCTTTCAGTGACAATCAGATAGCCTCTCCAGCACTACTATTTGTCGGCAATTGTGCCTTCCCATAAGTGGATGCAGTCACTTATACATTCATGTGCTCACAGTTCCCATTAAAAACTTGGGTAATATTATCAACAAGTCAGATTTCTATTTCTACAAGGTGCAACTTGCTATGAGCCCTAAAACAATTTCCTTTTGAACCCTGGCTCCTCACACCTACTTTTATGTGCCTTTGTAATAGGATCCACACAAGAACATGATAACTGGAGAAAGGACCACTGGTCAAGAAATGAGATTCTGTTGCCTGCAGGTCTGGGGGGTAGGGGGCATCCAGTGCCAGCTATCCACATGGTATGCAGCATGATCTCAGGAGCACAAAACAGCTCTGCACCTGAAGACCATGCTGCAGATCCTAAAGAACAGCAAGCAAAAGTAGAAGGCTGCAGCTACTCGAGAAATGTTATAACTAGCACTTAGCGCCTTACCTTACAGCTAAACCAATGAGAAAAGCAATAGCCACAAGGGATAAATGGGGATATATCTCTGATAGCAAGACATTTTCCTCAATGAGCTTGCAGTATTGTAGTCTCTCAAGCAAAACCAAT